>NW_020447585.1:17675-20913 GCF_003343035.1 Apteryx rowi
CCGGCGCGCTGCAGCCCCGCGTCCTCCCCGGCAGCTCTACGACATGTTCTCCGGCGTCATGCAATACCTCCCCGGCAGACACAACCGCCTCTACCACCTCATCGAGGAGCTCAAGGCCTTCATCGCCACCCGCGTGGCGGCGAACCAGGCGTCGCTGGACCCCGCCTCCCCCCGCGACTTCATCGACTGCTTCCTCATCCAGAGCGAGAAGGTAGGGGGTGCCCACGGCCGGACGGGTGTCCGCGGCGGGACGGGTGCCCACGGCGGGACGGGTGCCCACGGCAGGACGGACGCCCGGCACCGGGCCCTGCAGCGTCACCCTCTTCCCCCAGGAGAAGAAGAACCCGGACAGCGAATTTAACAGCACGAACCTGATCCTCACCACGCTCAACCTCTTCTTCGCGGGGACGGAGACCGTCAGCTCCACCCTGCGCTTCGGGTTCCTCTTCCTCATGAAGCACCCAGAGGTGGAAGGTAAACCCCGCGGCAGGGGGGAGGCTGGCGCGGGGACGGCTGGTCTCCGCCGCAGCTCCGTGCAGCCAGGCGGTGGGCGGCGTTGCAAGGACCCGGAGCAGGGCTGCGCCTGCCCCTTGGTGCATGGCCGGGCCACCGGAGACCTGCCCGGGAAGGGCTCTTCCAGCAGCGCTGGTGCCCTGTGCATGCGGCCGTGGCTTGGTGCATGAGTCCGTGGCTCGGTGCATGGTTCTGTGTCTCAGTGCATGCAGCCGTGGCTTGGTGCATGGATCCATGCCTTGGTGCATGGGTCCGTGGCTCAGTCCCCGCGGCCGTGTTTTGGTGCATGCGTCCATGGCTCGGTGCATGTGGCCGTGGCTTGGTCCATGGGGCCATGATTTGTTGCAAGGGTCCATGCCTTGGTGCATGGGTCCGTGGCTCGGTGCACACCACTGTAGCTCGGTGCACTCTGCCGTGGCTCGGTGCATGGGTCCATGGCTTGGTGCACGCCGCCGTGGCTCGGTGCATGCGGCAGCGGCGCTCCGCCGGCCCCGGCACAGCCCCTCTCCCGCCCCGCGGCCCCGGCAGAGAAGGTGCACGAGGAGATCGAGCGCGTCATCGGCCGGCACCGCGTGCCCGCCAGCGAGGACCGCATGAAGATGCCCTACACGGACGCGGTGATCCACGAGATCCAGCGGCTGACGGACATCGTGCCCCTGGGGCTGCCCCACACGGTGACGCGGGACACCCCCTTCCGTGGCTACATGCTCCCCAAGGTACGGCCGGGCGGCGCGGGGCTGCCGGCAGTGCCCGACCCTGGCGTCATCCGTCCATCTGTCCATCCATCCGCCCGCAGGGCACCAACGTCTTCCCCATGCTGGGCTCGGTGCTGCACGACCCCAAGTACTTCAGCCACCCCGAGGAGTTCAACCCCGGGCACTTCCTGGATGCCAACGGCCGCTTCAAGAAGAACGACGCCTTCGTGCCCTTCTCCTCGGGTATCCGCGTCCCCCGCGGCGCCCGGCGGCCTGGTGGGATGCAGGGTGCAGGGCTGTGGGGCTGGAGCGGTGTCCTGGTGGGATTCAGAGTGTGAGGGCAGCAGGTCCTGGAGCATCATCCCCACGGGATGCAGAGGTGCAAGGATGGTGATGCACAGAGCATTGTCCTGGTGGGATGCAGAGGCACGAGGGCGGAGGTCCTGGAGCATCATCCTGGCAGGATGCAGGGGCACAAGGGCGGTGGGATGGGGAGCATCATCCCAGCCGGATGCAAGGTGTGAGGATGGCAATGTGCAGAGCCTCATCCCAGCGGGATGCAGGGGTGCGAGGGCAGTGGGATAGGGAGCATCATCCCAGCAAGGTGCAGAGGTGCGAGGATGGCGATGCACAGTGCATCATCCCAGCGGGATGCAGGGGATGAAGAGCAGCAGGGCCTGGATGTTCGTCCCACCGGGATGCGGGAGTGCGAGGGGTGTCAGCGTACAGATCATCATCCCGGCAGGCGCAGGGCGCGAGGGCGGCGGGGCGCGGACCGCCGTGCCGTGCCGCCGGTGACGGCCGCCGCCTGCCTTGCAGGGAAGCGTGTGTGCCTGGGGGAGGCCATGGCCCGCATGGAGCTTTTCCTCTACTTCACCACCATCCTGCAGAGCTTCTCCCTGCAGTCCCTGGTGCCGCCGGCGCAGATCGACGTCTCGCCCCGCCTGAGCGGCTTCGGCAACATCCCCCCCAGCTACGAGCTGAGCCTCATCCCGCGCTGAGCCCGGGCATCCCGTGCCGGCCCCCCCCAGCCGAGCAGCTAGAGCGCACGCAGCTAGGAATTACTCGGAATAGGGGGTTTGCTGGCATTTCCGTCGGCCGCGGGGGAGACGGGCGCAGCCGACGCTGGGAGCCGCTTGCAATCCTCATTAAAGTCCCTGCGCAGCAGCCGTTGCCTGTTTGGGCTCATTTTGCCCCAAGGCCGCCGGCACGTGCGAAGCCCCGGGCACGCGGCCGTAGCCCAGCGGGAAGCGGGCCCGGAGCGGGCAAAGTGCAAAGGGGCAAGCAGAGCAGCGGGGCGCCGGGGGCTTGCACAAGCGCGTTGCACAACCCCGCGGCGGCGTATTTAGCGGTGCAGCGAGCCGGGGCGCCGGAGCCGCCATGGAGCCGCTGGGTCCGGCCCTGGGTGCCGCCGCCGCCTGCCTCCTGCTGCTGCTGCTGCTGCTTTTGGGGCGACGCGCGCGGGGCCGCGGCCAGCTGCCCCCCGGGCCCTGGGCCCTGCCCCTGCTGGGCAACCTGCTCCAGCTGGACCTGGCCAACATCGGCAAATCCCTCCGGAAGGTGCTGGGGGAGGCGGGGTGCGGCGGGGCGATGCGGGGGGGATGCGGGGTGCGGTGGCGAGGATGCAGCGGAGGGATGCGGGGTGCAGCAGAGGGATGCAGGGTGCAGCGGAGGGATGCAGGGTGCAGTGGGGGGATGCAGTGGGGGGATGCAGGATGCAGCGGAGGGATGCAGCGTGCAGCGAGGGGGATGCAGGGTGCAGTGGGGGGATGCAGGGTGCAGCAGGGTGCTGCGGGGGGGACGCAGGGGCTCGGGGGGCTCCGTCCCCGCCGCCTCGCTGAGGGACCCGGCGCCGCCGCAGCTCGGGGCCAAGTACGGCCCCATCTACACGGTGCACCTGGGCCCGCGGCGCGTCGTGGTGCTCTGCGAGTACGAAGCCATCCGGGAGGCGCTGATGGAGCAGCCCGAGAGCTTTGCCGACCGCGGCGAGGAGGCCATCTACGACCGCCTCTTCCAGGGCTACGGTGGGG
>NW_020447585.1:21181-44435 GCF_003343035.1 Apteryx rowi
GGGGGGGGTTGGGACCCGGATGTGACCACTGGAATGTCCCTGTTGGGCGGGGTTGGGACTGGGAGGTGATCACCAGGATGTCCCCATCGGGGGGGGGTTCGGGACCAGGACATGGCCCCTGGGACATCCCTGTTGGGGGGGGCTGGGACACAGACATGGCCACCGGGATGTCCCCGTTGGGGGGGTCCAGACCCAGACTCGGCCACCAGGTCATCCCCATGGAGGGGGTCGGGACTGGAATGTGGCCACCAGGTCGTCCCTGTCCAGGGGGTTCAGATCCAGCCACCCAGGATGTCCCCGTTGGTGGGGGGGGTCCAGACCCAGACTCGGCCACCAGGACGTCCCCATGGGAAGGGTCAGGGCTCGAGACATGGCCACCATGACGTCCCTGTCCAGGGGGTCCAGACCCAGACTCGGCCACCAGGTCGTCCCCATGGAGGGGGTTGGGACTGGGATGTGGCCACCAGGTCATCCCCATCCAGGGGGTCCAGATCCGGCCACCCGGGACATCCCCACTGGGGGATTCCAGACCCAGACCTGGACACCCTGGACTTCCCCATGGGGAGGGTCAAGGCTCGAGACATGGCCACCAGGACATCCCTGTCCAGGGGGGTCCAGACCCAGACTCAGCCACCAGGTCATCCCCATGGAGAGGGTCAGGACTGTGATGCGGCCACCAGGTCATCCCCATCCAGGGGGTCCAGATCCGGCCACCCGGGACATCCCATCGGGGGGGGGTGTCCACAGCCGTGCGGTGTCCGTGCCCCCCACCCCCGTGTCCCCCCCAACCGAGCTGAGGGCTCCGGCGGCCACCCCGCACAGGCTGCGCCTTCTGCCCCTGGTCGCGGGCGAAGCCGCTGCGGCGCTTCGCCGTCAGCACCCTGCGCGACTTCGGGGTGGGCAAGAGCGGCGTGGAGGAGCGGATCCTGGAGGAGGCCCAGTTCCTGCTGGCCGTGCTGGCGGACACCCGAGGTGGGTGGGCGCCCGGGATGCGCGGGCGGGCGCGCGGGGTGCCGGGTCCCGCGCGGCACCCAGCATCGCTGCCCGCAGGCCGCCCCGTCGACCCGACGCCCTGCCTCAGCCGCGCCGTCTCCAACGTCATCAGCGCCCTGGTCTTCGGCCGCCGCTTCGACTACGCCGACGCCGAGTTCCTCTCGCTGCTGAGCATGATGACCGAGGTTTTCCGCTTCACCAGCACCTCCTGGGGGCAGGTAGCGGCAGCGGGGGGAGAACGACGGCGCAGGTTGTGGGGGGATCCTGGCCGCTCGCCGCTCACGGCCCCATCACCTCCCTCCCGGCAGCTCTATGAGATGTTCTCCGGCGTCATGAACCTGCTGCCCGGCCCCCACCAAGCCGCCTTCCGGCGCCTGCAGGGGCTGGAGGCCTTCGTGGAGAGGAAGGTGCGGGAGAAGGAGCGGACGCTGGTGCCCGGGGCGCCCCGCGACTTCATTGACAGCTTCCTCCTCAAGATGCAGCAGGTGGGAGAGGGGGCGGCCGGCGGCGGCGGCAGTGGGACGGGGACGGGGACGGGGATGGGGACGGGGACGGGGATGGGGACGGGTCCACACGGGGCCGGCGGAGCCCCCGTTCCGAGCGCCTCGGCCCCGCAGGACCGGGGGGATCCCGGCTCCGAGTTCACCCACAGGAACGTCGTCCTCTCGGTGCTCAACGTCTTCTTCGCGGGCACGGAGACGGTGAGCACCACGCTGCGCTACGGCTTGCTGCTGCTGCTCAAGCACCCCGAGGTGGAAGGTGAGAGCGGGGCGCCGGGGGGGGGGGGTCCGAGGATCCCCATCCCCATCATCCCCATCCCGACCTCTCGCTGCCGCCGCCGCCCAGCCCGGCTCCACGAGGAGATCGACCGGGAGATCGGGCGCGAGCGCGGCCCGCGCCTGGAGGACCGGCGCCGCATGCCCTACACCGACGCCGTCATCCACGAGATCCAGCGCTTCGCCGACGTCATCCCGCTGGGGCTGACGCACCGGGTGACCCGCGACGTCCAGCTCCGGGACTACGCCGTCCCCAAGGTGGGCGCCTGACCCGACCCGACCCGGCACGGTCCCCGGCTCCCGGCCTGCCGGGGGGCTCGGGCCCCGCCAACGTCCCCCCTCTCCAGGGCACCGAAGTCATCGCCGTCCTCAGCTCGGCCCTCAGGGACCCGCAGCACTTCGCCAGCCCCGACGCCTTCGACCCCGGGCACTTCCTGGACGAGAGCGGGTGCTTCCGGAAGAACGAAGCCTTCCTGCCCTTCTCCGCAGGTAGGAAGCGGGGTGGGGGGTGTTGCTGAAGTCACCGAGCCCTGGGAGCATCCCGGTGAGCTCCGGGCAGGAGCATCCCGGTGAGCCCCATGTGCATCCCGCCAAGAACTGGGAGCATCCCGCCAAACCCCAGGAGCATCCTGGTGATCCCCATGTGGAAGCATCCCATCGAGACCCAGGTGCATCCTGCCGAGCCCCATGTGGGAGCATCCCCATGAGCCCCAGGTGCATCCTGGTGATCCCTGGGCAGGAGAGTCCTGGCAAGCCCCAGGAGCATCCCAGTGAGCCCCATGTGCCTCCTGCCGAGAACCAGGAGCATCCCAGCAAGCCCTGGGTGCATCCTGGTGAGCCCTGGGCGGGAGCATCCTGTCCAAGCCCCGGGAGCATCCCAGCAAGCCCTGGGAGCATCCCAGTGAGCCCCATGTGCCTCCCACTGAGAACCGGGACCATCCCGGCGATCCCCACGCAGGAGCATCCCAGCAAGCCCTGGGTGCATCCCGGCAGCCGGTGCCATCCCCTCTCCCCATCTCCCCAGGGAAGCGGAACTGCTTCGGAGAGACGCTGGCGCGCACCGAGCTCTTCCTCTTCTTCACCTGCATCCTGCAGCGCTTCAGCTGCCGGTCGCCGGTGCCCCGCGAGAGCCTCTCGGTCGCGCCGGCGCTGGTCGGCTTCGGCAGCCTGCCGCCCGCCTACCGCATCTGCTTCGTGCCCCGCTAGCGCCTTCTGCTGCGCCCCCGCGGCGCGTTGTGCAACACACCTGCGGCACGTTGTGCGAGACACCTGCGGCACGTTGTGCAACACACCCGCAGCACGTTGTGCGAGACACCTGYGGCGCGTTGTGCAATACACCCGCGGCACGGCCCATGCGGGCGTGCGAGCCAACTCCTGACGTCTGGTTCGTGGCCCCGCGGCGCCTCCGAGGGGAATCCCAGCGCCGCTCTCTGGCCCTTCTGGACGGGGGTCCCGGCCTCGGCTCTGCGGCCGTGCCGGTGCGAGCCTGGCTGCGCCATGCTGAGCGCCAAAACAGCCTCATGGGGAAAGCTGGGGGCAGCGAGCGCGCGGAGCAGGGCGAAGCCCCAGCCCGAGCATGCAGAGAGCGTGCAGAGCCCTGCGCAGAGCACACAGAGCTGTGCAGAGCCCCGGGCTGAGCGTGCAGAGGGTGTGCAAAGCCCCAAGCCGAGCACACAGGACCGTGCAAAGCCCCAGGTCAAGCACGCAGAGCCATGCAAAACCCTGGGCTGAGCACGCAGAGATGTGCCAAGCCCTGGGCTGAGCCAAGCCGGGCCAAGCTGAGCCCCAGGCTGAGCCTGCAGAGAGCCGGGCAGAGCCGCAGGTCGAGCATGCAGAGCCGTGCAGAGCCGTGCAGAGCCCCACACTGAGCATGCAGAGCCGTATAGAGTCATGCAGAGCCCCAGGGAGCATGCAGAGTGCTGTGCAGAGCATGCAAAGCCCCAAGGAGCGCACAGAGCTGTGCAGAGCCCCACGCTGAGCATGCAGAGCCGTGCAGAGCCCCAAGGAGTGCACAGAGCCGTGCAGAGCCCCAGGCTGAGCGCACAGAGCCGTGCTGAGCCGTGTCCCACAAAACATGTCTCAAGCACGGGAAGAAACCCTCGGCGGCTCCTGCACTCCTGCAGCGGGTGTGAGCATGGGGCGCGCAGGGCCGGCGCCCAGTGCAAGCGGCGCACATGTCCGGCAAGCATTCCCGGACGGGCTCGGGGGCATTGGCCGCGCGAGCCCGGCACCCCRTCCGGCCCCCAGAGGAGGCCAATGGCACTCGCCGCCCTGGCGCGACCCACTCGGCAGCTGCAGACTTTGCTCCCTGCAGCCGCTGCCACTGCAGACGGAGCATCGCTGCCGGCAGCGGGCATGGAGGTGGCGAGCGCCGGCACCCTGGTCCTGCTGGCCCTGCTGGCCCTGCTGGCCCTCTGGAGCGGGCGGCCGCGGGACCGGACGCTGCCGCCGGGGCCGCTGGCCCTGCCCGTCATCGGCAACCTGCTGCAGCTGCGGGCCACCGACACCTGCAAGGCGTTTCGCAAGGCGAGCGGGGCCGCGAGCCGGGGGCTTGGGGGGGGGAGGACCCGGCCGCCCCCCTTCGCCGCCGCTCATCCCGGGGGAACGGTGCCGTTTCCCCACCGTTCCCGCAGCTCAGCGAGAAGTACGGCCCCGTGTTCACGCTGCGCCTGGGCTCGGCGCCCGTGGTGGTGCTCTTCGGCTACGACGTGGTGCGGGAGGTGCTGGTGAGCCGCAGCGAGGAGTTCACGGACCGGGGCCGCTTCCCCAGCGCCGAGAAGGACAACAAGGACCTGGGTGAGCCGGGGCGGTGCCGGATGGTGCTGGACGGGGGCAGCAAGTGGGGCAGCCCCCCCCCAGCCCGGCCCGGCCCCCCGCGACCGGCCCCACTGTGCAGGTCTCTTCATGAGCAACGGGGAGACGTGGCTGCAGACCCGGCGCTTCGCCCTCGCCACCCTGCGGGACTTCGGCATGGGCCGCAGGGGCATCGAGGAGCACGTCCAGGAGGAGACGGGGCTGCTGCTGCAGCGGCTGGCGGAGAGCAGAGGTGGCAGCGGGACGTGGGGACGGGATGCGGGGATGGGACGGGACGGGGGGGACGCTGACGCCGCTGCTGCCCGGCCCCAGGGCAGCCCCTCAACCCCGGCGTCCTGCTGAGCGCYGCCGTGGGCAATGCCATCTGCCGCGTCCTCTTCGGCAAGCGCTTCGGCTACAGCGACCCGGAGTACCTGCACATCCTCCGGCTGCTCGCGGAAAACTTCCTCCTGGAGAGCTCCATCGCTGGGCAGGTGAGGGGTGTGGGGCGGCCTCGGTGCTCCGGGCATCCCGGTGCTGCTCCAGGCGTCCCGGTGCTGCTCCAGGCATCCTGGTGCTGCTCCAGCATCCTGGTGCTGCTCCAGGCATCCTGGTGCTGCTCCAGGTGTCCTGATGCTGCTGCACCCTGGGCACTGCTCTGGGCATCCCRGTGCTGCTCCGGGCATCCTGGCACAGCTCCATGCATCCCAGCACTGCTGCACACTGGGTGCTGCTCCAGGCATCCCAGCACTGCTGTGCACTGCTCCAGGCATCCCAGCACTGCTCCAGGCATCCCAGCACTGCTCCGGGCATCCCAGTGCTGCTCCGGGCACCGTGTCACTGCTCCAGGCACCACATTGCTGCTGCATGCCAGGAGCTGCTCCGGGCATCCCTGCACAGCTCCGGACATCCTGGCACAGCTCCAGGCATCCCGGCACAGCTCCGGGCACCACATCACTGCTGCGTGCCAGGAGCTGCTCCGGGCATCCCGGCGCCGCCCGGAGCATCCCTTTGCACCTCTTTCCCTCGCAGCTCTACAACATGCTGCCCGGCCTCATGGACCTCCTGCCCGGCCCCCACCAGACCTTCTTCCGGAACAACAAATTCATCCTGGACTTCCTGGCCAGGAAGATCGYGGAGCACGAGGCCACGGCTCATTTCGACGCCCCCCAGGACTTCACGGACGCCTTCCTGCGCAAGATCGAGCAGGTAGCGCCCGGGGCTGGAGCCGGGGCCGTGACGGGGGCCGAGCCGCGGCAGCGAAACCCCTCTGCTCCCACCGCCGCAGGAGAAGGGGAACCCCGGGACGGTCTTCACGCGGGAGAACATGATGGTGACGTTGTTCGACATGCTCGTGGCTGGCACGGAGAGCACCAGCATCTCCATCCGCTACTGCCTCATGGTCCTGCTGGAGCATCCGGCGGTGGCAGGTGGCCCCGGGCAGGGGGCGGCCGGGGGGGGGTGGCCGGGGGGTCCTGCACGGTGCTGAACCCCCATTTCCACCCCCCCAGAGAAGATGCAGGAGGAGATCGAGCGGGTGATGGGGCGGGAGCGGCTGCCGGCGCTGCGGGACCGGGCGGCCATGCCCTACACGGACGCCGTCATCCACGAGGCCCAGCGCTGCCTGGACTTCGTCCCCCTGGGCTTCATCCGGACCGTGAGGCAGGACACGCAGCTCCGGGGCTTCACCATCCCCAAGGTCCGGCTCCACCCTGCTAGCGATTAAGCTAACGAAGGGCCGGTCCCCGAGCGCGGGCTGCGCGCCGATGCTGCCRCTCCGCGGCGGCGAACCCACCCCGGTTGCTCGCTGAGGGTTCAGCCAATGCTAATTGCCCATCTGCTAATTGCACGGGGTGCCTAATCGCGGCTGGCCGCCGCACGGCACGCTTAGTCGTTGTTTATTAACTGCACCGTGCGCTTAATCATTGATCGCTGGGTGCCTGGCGGGCTTAATCATTAATTGCTGTTTGCGCAGCGGCGGTTGCTGCTTGCACGGGCCGATGACCCGCCGGCCGCGTCCCGCGCGGGGCTCGGTGCCAACCTCCCTCCCCGCAGGGCTGCACCATCTACCCGGTCCTGAGCTCGGCCCTGCAGGACCCCCAGCACTTCCGAAACCCGGAGGTCTTCGACCCCGGACACTTCCTGGACGAGACGGGAGCCTTCCGGAAGAACGAAGCCTTCCTGCCCTTCTCGGCGGGTGAGCGGCAGGGGCGGAAAGGCTCCCGGAGCCGACCGCGCGGCCGCCCCGCTCCACCGGCGTGCGAAACCCCAGGGCTCCGCTCTCTCCGCAGGGAAGCGCATGTGCCTGGGAGAGAGCCTGGCGCGGGCACAGCTCTTCCTCTTCCTCACCGCCATCCTGCAGCGGTTCCGGCTGCGGCTCCCGCCCGGCGTGGCCCGCGTGGACCTGCGCCCCGCCGTCAGCGGCATCCTCAACGTGCCGCGGCCCGTGGAGCTCTGCTTCTGCCCGCGCTGAGCGGCCACGCAGGGGCTCCGGGCGCGGAGACCCTCGTCCCGCGGTGCCGCGCCGCGTTAGTATCTAAAGTGCATTTTTTTCCCCCCTTGCGACTCGTGCTGCTGCTTGGGGCCCCGGCGCCGCGAGCGGAGATAGGGGGACGCGCGGGGAGCAGCAGGCGCCTTTATTGGGGAGCGAAGCGGGGCGGCCCCGGGGCTCAGCGTGACACGAGGGCCAGCCGGTAGGGCCGGGGGATGTTGCCCAGCCCGCTGGACTCCGGCGTGATGTCGATGTCCGCCGGGTTCCCCTCGGCCCGGAGCTGGAAGTGCTGGAGGATGCTGGTGAGGAAGATGAAGAGCTCCATCATGGCCAGGCCTTCGCCCAGGCACACGCGCTTCCCTGCAAGGAGGACGGCCGTCAGCGGGGCTCCTGCCGGTGCTGCCGGCACCGCCGCCGGGCTCCCGGCCCCCTCACCTGCGGAGAARGCCATGAAGGCCTCGTTGCGCTTGAAGCGCCCGGCCTCGTCCAGGAAGTGCCCGGGATCGAAGGCCTCCGGGTTGGCAAACTGGCTGGGGTCGAACTGGGACGTGCAGAGCAGGGGGATGACGTTCATGTCCTGGGCACGGAGGGAGAGCGGTCAGCGGGGCGGGGGGAAGAGGGCTGCCACGGCGCCCCAGGGATGCTGCACCCCACGGCGGTACCCAAGGGATGCTGCGCCCCAGGGATGCTGCATCCTGCACCACCCCAGAGATATTGCACCCCACCATGGTACTGAAGGGATGCTGCACCCCACCACAGTACCCCAAAGATGCTGTGCAGTATCCCAGGGATGCTGTACGGTACCCAGGGGATGCTGCACCCCACCATGGTACCCAAGGGATGCTGCGCCCCAGGGATGCTGCATCCTGCAGCACCCCAGAGATATTGCACCCCACTGCGGTACCTGAGGGATGCAACATCCTGCAGTACTCAAGGGATGCTGCACCCCACCGTGGTACCCCAGGGATGCCGCAGCCCATGGCAGCCCAGGGATGCCGCCGGTCACCTGCCGCGGTACCTTGGGGATGGTGTAGCCGCGGAGCTGGACGTCCCGCGTGGCCGTGTGGGGCACCCCCATGGGCACGATGTCGGCGAAGCGCTGGATCTCGTGGATGACGGCGTCGGTGTAGGGCATGCGGCTGCGGTCCTCCATGCGGGGGCTGCGGTGGCGGCCGATCACCCGGTCGATCTCCTCGTGGAGCCGGGCTGGGCAGGGGGCGGCGGGTCAGCGCTGCCCCCCGCCATCCCCACTGCCCCCTGCCCTGGGGCTGCGCGTTCTCCCCCCTGCTACCTTCCACCTCGGGGTGCCGGAGCAGGATGCGGAGCCCGTATTTCATGGTGGAGCTGACAGTCTCCGTCCCCGCGAAGAACAGGTTGACGGTGGTCTTGGAGAGCGTGTCCTCGGTGAAGTGCGTGTCGGGGTTGTGCTTCTCCTGCCGAGGGCGGGCGGTGAGCGGCCCCGTGCACACGCGCGTGCGTGCAGGCGCAGGGACGTGCGCGGGCTCCGCCGCCGGGTACCTGCTGCATCTTCAGCAGGAAGCAGTCGATGAAGTCGCGGGGGTTTTCGGGGTCCAGCGTCTCCCGGTTCCTCCTCACCCGCTCGCCCACGAACTCGGCCAGCTGCAGGTAGTTGCTGTAGATCTGCCGGTGCGGCCCGGGCACCCACCGCATGATTTTGGGGAAGATGAAGAGCAGCTGGGGAGAGGCGGAGGTGGTGAGCGGGGGGCTGCCGGGGGGGGGCCCAGGCGTCCGGAGGGGGGTCCCGGCCCCTCACCTGTCCCCAGGTGGAGCTCATGAGCTTCCAGTTGGTGTTGATGAGGCCCATGAGGGAGAGGAAGCGCCGGTCCGTGTACTCGAAGCGCTCRCCGAACACCAGCGTGCAGATGATGTTGGAGCCGGCGCAGCTGAGCAGGAACGTGGGGTCGAAGGGCTCCCCTGGGGGGGCAGCGGGTGTCAGGGCCGTGGGGCAGCCGTGGGGCAGCCGTGGGGGGGGGAGGGGGGCCGGGACACACCTCGGGTCTGGCGGAGGTGCTGCAGCAGGTGCTGGGCCTCCTCGCGCACGCGCTCCTCCATGCTGCGCTTCCCCATGCCGAAGTTCTTGAAGGTGCCGATGGCGAAGCGCCGCAGCTGCCGCCAGCGCTCCCCGGTGCCGTACACGATGCCTGGCCCCCGCGCCCCCCCCCAAATCCGCCCCGGCGGGTCAGGCACGCTGCACCGGCGGGGGCCCAGGTGTCCTGCCCCCCACCCCCCATCCCCGACCCCGCCACGGGGGGCCCAGGCGTCCCCGGCCCCCGCCGGCCTCACCGTTGCCGCGGCTCCACTGCTGCACGGCGGGGAAGTCGCCGCGGCCGCTGAACTCCTCGGCGCGATCCACCAGCGCCTCCTTGAGCACCCGGTAGCCGGAGAGGACGACGCAGGGCCGGGAGCCCAGGTGCACGGTGAAGATGGGGCCGTAGGTGCCGCTGAGCTGGGCGGGCGCGCGGGGAGGGGGCTCAGCGGGGGCGCCCGGCGCCGAACCCCCCCCCCGCCGCCGCCGCCGCCGCGGGACTCACCTTGCGCAGGGAGCCGATGAGCTCCCTCACCTCCACCTGCAGCAGGTTGCCCAGGAAAGGCAGCGGCATCGGCCCCGGAGGCAGCTTGGCCCCCGGCCGCCGCATCCGCCAGGCCCAGAGCAGCAGCAGGAGGCYGGAGGCGCCCAGCGCCAGGGCGGTGCTCAGCGCCCCGCTCGCCTCCATCCTCCTCCTCGCCGCCGGCACTGCCGCCACCGCCGCGGGCCGCCCCGTTATATAGGTCCCTCGCCCCCAGCCGCCCCCTCGGGTGCTTTTGCAACCCCGGGACGCGGCCCCGGGTCCCTTCGCCCCCTCGGGGCTGTTTGCTCTGYGGCCTGGGGAAGTTAATGATCAACCCGCGGCCCCCGGCGTGGGGGGGCCTGGCCGGGCTCTGCCCCCTCCGGCTCCAGTCGGAGCAGGGGAGCTGCCGGGCTTGTGTCCGGCGTGAAGCCAGGGATCCCCAGCTAACTCCGTGCCCCTGCAGGAGAAACCCCCCCCCCAAAACGTGGGAACGCCAGGGTGGGGGAGAGCCAGCCCTAAGGAAGGGCCCAGGCGTCCGGGGCGGCGCGCGCCACGACGCTAAGGCTGGTTTGCACTGGGGGAAGGCGAGGGGTCGCCCCCACCCCGGCTCTCGACGCAGGAAGCCTGGAGGCTCCCAGACCTCCCCCGGCTCTAACCCACCCCCCGACGGGGGCGATCCGGGGCTCCCACGCGCCGGGGGGGCCCCCAGCCCCGCAGCGGGTGTCTGCGCCCCTCTGCCAGGCACAAAGAAGCAGCGGGAGCCGCACACTGGAAAACATTAATACTTTATGTATGAGAGTCACATTTTCACAGCCTGAAGGTGGAGGGAATCGTGCTTTTTTTTTTTTTTTTTTTCCTCTCTTCTTTTTTTCTCCCCGTTTCAAAGAGAAGAAAACGAACCTGGGCTAAATCAGAAACCGCGTCGGGTCCGACCGCCTCTCCCCCCTCCTCCTGCCGACCGGCGCATGCAAACCAGCTCGGGGGCCGCGGACGCTCCCCCCCCAACGCGAGTGCAATAAATAACACAAACAGAAGCAGAAAGAAAGCAAAACCCACCCCCGCCTCTCCCTGCCGAAGGGCAGAGATGCACACGCTCCCGGGCAGCTGGGCAGGGAAAGGTGGATTTTTTCCCCCCCCTCCCTGCTCGGTTGGAGATATTTTTAAAACAAGGAGGGTTTAAAACTCACAGCGTGGCCYGACTGGAGGTGAAGGGCCCGGCCGGAGGCTCTTGCGGCCGTGCCAGCACGGAGGCTCCCGCRCGCCGCCCCACGGCCGGGGCACCCCTGCTCGCGAGCACCCG
Organism: Apteryx rowi; assembly: GCF_003343035.1. Taxonomy (NCBI): domain Eukaryota; kingdom Metazoa; phylum Chordata; class Aves; order Apterygiformes; family Apterygidae; genus Apteryx; species Apteryx rowi. Next base: position 32,105 of record NW_020447585.1, read on the forward strand.
TGGACGGGAGCAGGGCGCTCGGCTGCACCCCGCCGGCGGATACGGATCGGCAACGGAGGGACCTCGCTCCGGGCRGACGGAGCTGACGGCAGAGACGCTGCCCCGAAACGCGGGAGGAGGGCGGCAGAGCCCAGCGCTGGGGAAAGTCGCTTCCCCATGGGGACCCCCCAGCCCGAGCTGCTCCTCCGTCCCGGCGCCCCAAAGCCGGCGTCGGGGCCGCCGCTCGCCAGCCGGGCTGGAATTCACCGCCRCGCCGCCTGCCGCCCGTGAGACATCCTACGCGGAGCGCGGTGCCAAGGCCGGACGAGCTCGCGTAAGCGGAGACGGCCGTGAGCGGCTTTTCAGCCCGCCGAACGCACCCGGAGGCGGAAGGGGCCAGCCGGCTGCGGCAGAGGAGGAACGAGCAGAGGAGCGGCTCTGCCTGCCGGGGACACGGCGCCAGGGCGAGCGGGAGCAGCCCGGACAGGCAGCACAGGCAGAGTCGCCCGCGTCCGAGCGAGGGGTCTCCGCTCCTCTGAACTCAGGGCGGAGGTGGAGTGTTTGCACCGTTTCCTAAAAAACGCCTTCTCTGATCAGGGCGGGGGTGGGGAGGGGGGTGGAAATTCAAACCGAAGAACACAAAAAAAAAGGCAAAACCCAGGGGCTGCACAGGCACAACTCTCGGCTGCAAGGCGCTTCGAGCCGAGCCGCCGCGGGGGACCCGGCCCCTCTGCTGCCGCGGCGGCGGGGGCTCCCCCTTCATCCAGGCGCCCCCCAAAACGCTACCGTCGCCCCGCAGTAGCGTCTCGGGGGAGATTTCTTTTTTTTTTAAACAAGCGAAACAAAACCCAACCTACTCGGGGGGGGCAGCGCACAACCCACGGAAACAAACACCGCCGCGAAGGTGCCCACCCACCCGGCCCGGCGCGCCGCATCCTCGCATCGGCACGGAGAGTGTCGCCACCCGGAGCGGCGGGCGGAGGAGCCGGCCGGCCGGCRAGCGGAGCGTCGCGGCCGAGGGCAGGGGCGTACCGGCCTCACACCACGAGGGACGGGCGAACAGCGGGCGAGGAGTGTTTGACAGAAGCCACCTCGGTCAAATACAATCAAACAAGGCGTTTGCCACGGAGGTAAACTCAAGAGTCCCAGGGCTTCTCGGATGAGGAGAGGCTGATGGTACGGAGGAGAGGGGCAAGGGGCTCCTTGGGAAGCAGGGGACTCGGCGAGCGAGGCACATGGTCCTGGCGGGGAGAGAAGAGGAGAAACGGGCTTTCGCGGATGCCGAGCGGGAGCGAGGAGGCTTCCGCCTCCGGCGGGCTCGCCCCTCGCAGCGCGGCGGCTCCCCCCGGGCGCGTCGCGGCCGTCCGTCTCACCTTGCATACAGATTCCTGGCCGTGCCCAAGCCGGCCTCTAGCAACTGCACTGCTGCTTGGTCTGCACCTGAGCTCCCCGCGGCTGCCTCAGCTGGCGCAAGGAGGCGTCTCCGTACTGGATCCCTGAGCCCATCCTCTCCGGGTCAAGCTCTCCTGTGCCGGGGGAAGGAGAGTCACTCCGCGGGGGCCTTTCCCTGCGGCACAAGGGCCTTCCCCAGGAATGCACCTCACTTCCCGGTTTCGAGGACACAAAGTTTTTGATGGAAAACACAGGAGGCGAAGTGAGGGAATCCCCGTGCTTGGATTCAAACCTCACYGCTGTTAGACGCCTCTCCCTCCTCCCAGCCCTTGAAAACCCAAGCCAAAGAGCCCAGGGCCATACCTGACTCAATTTTGTTTAATATGGTCCTTGCGCATTTTAAGAAAGCTTCTTCTACGTTCTCTCCCGTCAGGGCGCTGGTCTCCAGGAACATGAGTTCTGAGGCAGTGAGACACGCTGGTTAGTTCAACAGCGATTACCGGCGGTGAACTGCCGCCCAGGAGCGCAGCCGCTCCACCGAGGGGCAAAGCGCAAGACAAGCCCCGCACCGGAGCCCGAAAGCAGCACGGTTCTTCCCGCTTCCCTGGATCTGATCGCCTCGCTCCCACCAAAATCCGGGATCGCGCAGCAACACGCGAACGCGCCCACAGCCCTGCGCCCGCGCAGCTCCGAGAGGGGAAGCTCTCCAGGCCCGGGGACACCCCGCGGGAGCACGCCGGAGCCCCTGCCCGTCCCCAGGACGCTGGCGGCACMTCGGGATGCCCCCACGGCCCCCCAACCCGGCCGAGGGGCACGCTCCTCCTCGCTGCCCGCCCCTCACCGTTCTCCTGGGCGAAGCGCGAGGCCTCCAGGAACGTCACCTCCCGGTCGGCGTCCAGGTCCTTCTTGTTCCCGCAGAGGATGATGACGATGTTGGGGCTGGCGAGAGTGCGCGCGTCCGTGAGCCAGTTGGTCAGCGCGTTGTAGGTCTCCCGGCTGCAACGGGGGGCAGAGGGGCGTGCTGAGCGCCGTTCTTCCCGGCGTTCTTCCCAAGCTCCCCGCAGCCCCTCGGCTGGAGGGGGGGAGACGGGGAGGGAAATGGGGCACCTGGGAGCTGCCACCCACCTGGTAATGTCATACACGAGCAGCGCCCCAGCTGCTCCGCGGTAGTAGCTTCTGGTTACCGACCTAAGCAGGGAGAGAAGACGGAAGGGGAGCGGTGGCRCATCCGGGGGAGCCTGCATTTCCCCCCTCAGCCCTGTTCCTCGGGGCTCGGGGGGGGCTGGGGTGCGGGGAAGGGGGCGGCAGCGCTACAGACAACCCTCCTTCCCAGGCCGCGCCACCGGGGAGAGTCAGGAAAGCAACGGGAAGCGAGGAAGAGCTAACGGGACCCACCCGCTTCCCACCTCCGCGGAGGCTGCTCCCAGCTGGGGCGCCGGCCCCGAATCCGGGGAAGCCGTGCTCTCGGGGCTCTCATCTCGGGCAAGGTGCCGGTACTGGTTTTTAAGGCCAAAAGCAATCGCTAGCTGAGACGCTGGGCGAGTTCTGATGCTTCCCAGCATTTCGCATACTGCACGCTGCAGCCAAGGCAGCTGCCCTTCCAAAGGCATCTATGTCTCACCCACTTTGGAAAGGGCTTAAAGGAGGGGAAAAAAGAAGCCTGAAGGACTCTGGACATGACAAGGGCTTATGCGTGATTTCAAAGCTAATCCATAGGCTCCGATACCACTGTTCATTAAGAGAAAACATTTTCTTATACCTGAACCTTTCTTGCCCAGCTGTGTCCCAGATCTGCAGCTTCACTGTCTTGCCTCCCACGTTAACGACCTTGGAGCCGAACTCCACGCCAATCGTGTGGTTCGAGTCCTGTTTGACTGCAGAACAAAGAGGCGGCTTGCAGAGACCGGGCTTGATGCGTTAGAAACGGGCAAAAAAAAAAAAAAAGAAAAGAAAAAAGCAGCGCTTCTCCCCACCGCCTCGGCTTCGAGTCATTAAAGCTCCGACGCACGAGATCGCCATTTCTGGGGCTGCAGCTATCTCGGATTATTTCATTCAGAGCAGACAAAGGGGCAAAAAAAAAAACAAAGGGAAAATAAATGTATATCTCCAGGCTAGAGAACGTCAGCTCGAGAGGCACAAAGCAGATTTCCTTTCCCTACGACAGCCTTGCCGCCCCCGGCCAGCTCAGCCCTCCCGCTGTCCCCCATCCCCACCCGCAGCCGCCCGCCTGCGCCCCTCGGCACCGGCCTTCCCCTTCCCTCTCCCCTACCGCAACCTCACCGGGCTCTGCCAGAAGCAACAGTGCCCCGAAACCGCGGGGTATTTAGAAAAGGAAGCCACGACCTCGCGGCGAGGAAGCTGCAAAGGTTTTGCACGCAGCGCAAAGCCCCCGAATTGCTTCCGGCGCYGCGCAAGTCGCACCCGCGGCGGCGAAGCATCTCCAACGCCAGGCGAGCGCCGCAGCCGTGCGGGAATTAACACCAGCGACCGCCCGGCCGCTAGTGGGAACCTGCTCTGCCAAACCCGGGCGGCAGCGGCGATGCCCCCGGCGGAGGCACACTCGCCGTCTGCTCGCGATTTCGGTTCCTCGGGGCAAACACTTTTGCRCTCCGGCACAATTTGCCTAAGCTGCCGCAATTATTCACCGACGTAGGAAGTTCATTACAACATGATTTTGTAACTGGCAGAAGAGAGGAAGCAAGGGCCGTGCCAGCACATGTGAAATTAAGTCCAAAAGCCACCGCGTAGGAGGGTTTCTTGGCATTTCACTTCCAGGTAGGCAGGCTCAAAGCCTTCCTCTACCCCATGGGAAAAAGGGAAGCAAGTTTTCAAGGGACAATACTGAAGCTCCAGAGGTTCGTGGCAAAGCTCTATTAACGCATCAAGACATAAAAGAGCGTTTCCGTCGCCGGGCCTGGCAACGAAGGTTTGAGGCTAAGGAACAGTATTTCTTTCCTCTGGCACAAGGTTCTAGAGAGAAATATTTCAGCGGAGTTTTTCAGTAGTCCGAAAGACAAATCCGGCCAGGAGAGACAACGTGTACGTGAGCGATGTTCAAGAGAGAGCGACTTACATTTATTTTCTATGAACTGATGGAGGAGGCAGGACTTCCCGGTTCCAGCACTTCCTATCACAAGGAACTTGAAGAGGAAATCTGGAGAGGAGAGAACAACCACGTTTTTAACACACACGCACACGCAAGCCAGCGGGATGTGGAAGCGGCTGAGAAAACCCGAACTTTGTGGCGAATAAGCCTAGCGAAGCAGAGGCATCTTTTGTTTCCTAAACGGCCCCCGCAGAGAGAAACAAAGGCGCCGCGCGCCTCYGCGCCGAGCCCCAGCGCTGACCTTGGCCAAGCTGCTCCGTTTCCGCGCATCTCCCCCCGCTCCCTCGCGGAGATGCCCCCGCGCTGGCGCTCGCCGCCGGCTCGGCGCGGCTCCGACTGCTCCCGAACGCTTCTCCCCGCTCGCTGCGTCTCCCGGGGATCCCCGAGGAGGGTTTTTAGCCTTGGCTTCGACGCCAAACGAAAGCATTAAGCAAAAAGGCCCAGGCACTTAAACCCTCCGAATCCCATGCGCTCAGGATGTTGCCTCCCGGGAAAGGGATGGGCAGCGGCACAGCCCGGAGCTGCAGGCGCTTCCCGTAAACCGCCCCTGTCCCTGGAGGAAAGGCGAAGGCGCTGCTCCCTCCACCGAGGTTCGTCATCCCCCCGCTGACCGAGGCGCTGCGGGGTGAACGGGATCGGCGAGGCGGTCGGAGTTAAGTGCCCTTTCCTAGCTTTTTTTTTTTTCCTTTAGGGAGGAGGCCTTGCCTCCCTGCCACTGCTGAGCGCAAGACGGGAGAAGGCTGCAGGCACCAGGAAGCACAAGGCGGCAGCTTGCCCTCCACRCGCCGGCGGGGTCGACACTGCTCACGGACTCCTCCGGTCCTTCAGGCTTTAATAAACCTTCCCCAAGTCCAGGGAAAGCTGCTCTCCCTGGCTTTCCCTCTGCGCTTCCGCCAGCTCCCTTTCCTCCCCTCCCCGATAAGAACACGCAGCAGGAGCATGCGACAAGCCCCGTGCAGGAACATAAACCACCGCCAGTAAACACTGCTCCTGACCGAGCTGCGGCTGGATCCCAGCACCCGAAGGCAGCTCCCCGGTGCTTGTTATCCCGCCGTTATCAGGAGATAAGGCTAAGTTTATTCCACAGGATTTTCCAGGAAAGCTCGCTGCAGTCTTGCAGGGGCTGGGCCAGCCCCGCGCGGCTGGCAGAGCCTCCCAAAACAGTCAGCGCGTCCTGGGGGAGAAGAGTCCCGCCAGCAAACGCCGCCGTCTTCGCGAGACGCTCGGTTCCTTCCCGGTCGCGCTCGCTAGGAAAACGTTTTGGAGCCCGCTTTGGCCAGGGAGCGTTCCCGCCCGGCGAGAGGGGAGAATGGCGCAGGGAACGCCAGCCTCACCCGCTCATCCGCCAGCGGGGCCGCGCGTCGGAGACAAGCGTGGGCGCAGCTCGGGAAACGAGCCCGCGGGCTGGAGCGGGGACGCCGGGCGGGCGCTCGTCTTTCCCCTGCCCCGGCTTCCCCGACGGCCCCTTTACCGACCGCGCTTTCGGAGCGGTTTATTCCCAGCTGCGTCAGTAAACACCCTCAGTACAAGCACAGGCACTAGCTACGCAGGGGAAAGCTGCGGATATGCAAAGCGCTTGGAGACGCGCAGCGGGGGGGGGAAAAAAAGCCCAAAAGAAAAGACTTTCTCCGAGTTATGCGGGAAATACCCACTGCTAAAAGCCGCAAGAACGTTTTGCATAAGGGCTGCCCTAACGCAGCCGGCGCCTGGGTCTCCCCCGTTATTTTGCCCTGCCCATAGCGCTGGAGGCGGCCGGACTAGTAAAAGTTAACGGGGAGGAGGATGCACCTGCAGGCCAGCTGCCTCAGCGCCCGGGAAAAGGCGCTGTGTGGGCGCAATCGCCCTTCACAGCTGCCTTAATTAACCCGGCGGAGGCAGAAGGGACCAAGCGATACGCGCAGGTTGTGTTCGCCCACGCGGAGCCACGTCCGGGCCGGGCTGCGGGCTCCGAGACGCAGCTCCCTTCCGAGGTCCCTCTTGCTCAAAACACCCCCGGCCGGGAGCACGGCTCGAACGCAGCCCCCCAGCCCGGCGCAAACCGCAAGGCAAATCACCGCGGGCTCGGCAAGCCGCGAGGCGCTTCATCCCCCCRCCCGGAACAAACCGGGCCTGCGGGAGCCAAAGCCGGGAACTCGCAAATCCGAAGGCGAGCGCAGCCGGACGCCTCCCGCTTTCCCTGCGCCTTGCTCCAGCACGGGGGGGGGGGGACACGGCATGCCGTGCTGGGTGGCCTGCGGGCAAGCAGATGGCCCTGAAAAAGCGCTCCTCGATTAGGGCACGTGCCGGTGCGGGAATGGGAAGCTCCCTGCGCTGCTGAAATAAAACCCCCTGCTCCCCGCTCCCCTCTCCCCAGCCCGGCCTCTCGCACGCACGCACACGCATCCGCTTTCACCTCCTTTAATCATTAAGCGGCCGATGCCAGGTGGAACTGCCCCGAAGCCGGTCCCGAGCAGGACGCGGCTTTCCGCCCCTGCCCGGCGAGGGGCACGCGCTCTCGCCCGCGCCGCCGGCCGCTCGCCAAGGGCAGCGCCCCACGTCCGTGTGCCGGCGGCGCGGCGGCTCCCCCACCCTCTTCTGCCCGGGGAGGATTCGGGGGCACCGGCTTCGCCGTCGGGTCTCCGTCTTGTGCGACGTCAGCGGCCGGCGGGGAGGAGGACGGGGCGCAAAGCACCCGGCAAAGCCCCGGTCGGCACCTTACCTGCCCCGCTCCGGCCCCACGGGGCCCGTAAGAGCGGGGTGGGGGGGGAGGAACCCGCCAGCCCCACGGCGAGCCTGCTCCAGGCCACCCCACGTGCCCCACACCACCCAGAGGGGCTCACACAGGGCCCCATATGTCCCCCCCCCGGCCCTATAGGCTCCCCCCCATGCCCTTGCCCTACACCCCACATAGAGCCCCACGGACCCCCATCCCATACGGGCTCCCTCGCCCTACACACACAGAGCCCCATAGGCTTCCTATAGGGCTGCATCACCCCCCACCCCCAACAAACATAGAGCCCTATATCCTTACACAGGGCCCCACAGAGAGCCCCACGGATTCCTCCCCACCCCACATCGAGTCCCATAGGCTCCCTATAGGGTCCCCATCCCACCCAGGGCCCCACCCAGGCCCCTATATCCTTACACAGGGCCCCACAGAGAGCCCCACAGATCCCCCCCACCCCACATCGAGTCCCATAGGCTCCCTATAGGGTCCCCATCCCACACAGGGCCCCACAGACCCCACACCCCCACACCCCGAGCCCCACAGGCTCCCTATAGAGTCCCCAGCCCCCCCCCATCCTATACGCAGCCCTATATCCTACACGGGGCCCCGGACAGAGCCCCACAGACCCCACATAGAGCCCCATAGGCTCCCTATAGGGCCCCCATCTCACACAGGCTCCTATACCCTATACAGGACCCCCACAGGCTCCCTATAGGGCCCCCATCTCACACAGGGCCCCGCCCCACAGAGGGGCCCCCCCAGGGCCCACCGGGCCCCTCACGCCCCACAGACACCCCCCGCCCCGAGCCGCAGCCGCCCCGGCCGGGCCCTCCCTCCCCGACCCACCGTAGGTCTCGGACATGGCTGGCGCCGCCGCCGCCGCCTCTTGCCGCCTCCTCCTGCCGCCTCCGGGCCGTGCGGAAGGGAGCGGGCACAATATGGCGGCGCCCAGCACCCGCCAATATGGCGGCGCCCAGGCGAGCCGCTTCCGGGTCCTGCGCGCCTGCGCGAGCGAGGCGCCAGGGGCGGGGCGGGGCCGACCAGAGAGCGAGGCGGAGCTAGGGGCGGGGCCAGGCCGCTGGGTTGGGGTCGGCGGGTTCAGCGGTGCCTGGGGCAGTTGGAGGGGGGTAGTTGCACGAGGTGGGGGCAGAGGCAATTGTAGGGGGGTAGTTGCATGAGGTGGGGGCAGTTATAGGGGGCAGGGGCAGTTGCAGAGGGGTAGTTGCACGAGGTGGGGGCAGGGGCAGTTGCAGGGGGGCAGTTGCATGAGGTGGGGGCAGTTGCAGGGGGGCAAGGGCACAAGGTGGGGGCAGTTGCAGGGGGGCAGGGGCAGCTGTAAGGGGGACACAGTCCTGTCCAGCTCCCCCCGGCCCCCTACTTTGCCCCCGGGGGCCCCCCCCAGCCCCACGGCCGGCCCCGTCCCCCATCCCGCACGCGCCCCACGCGGGTGCTGCCAGCAGGGTTTATTCGGGAGAGGGGGGAGCAGCCCCGTGCGGGGCCCCGAGGAGGCCGCAGGGCCGGGCTCAGCGCCGGCTGCGGTGGCAGTAGAAATCCCATTCCTGGAAGGGAAGAGAGCAGAACAAGGTGAAAAAGAGCCCCCCCCCCCCCCCCCCCCGGACGCCCGGGCCCCTGCCGCCTCTCCCCGGCGCTCACGTCGGTGTCCAGCTCCACCGCCGCCCGCCGCAGGGTGCGGGTCTCCCGCACGGCGCTGCTGGGGAAGTAGCCCAGGCGGGCCGGCTGCTCGCTGTAGTAGTCGCCTCGGACCTGCGCGGGGGCGAGGGACAGCGTTGGGGCAGGGCGGCGACGGCCCCCTCCTCCGGCCCGGCATCCCCCCCGGGATAACTCACGCTGCCGCTCCAGAAGAGCTTGCCCCGGCCCCGCAGCTTGGAGAAGACGTAGACCACCTGGCCCCGCTGGAAGTGGATGAAGCGGCAGTCGGGGGCCACGTAATCCGACACGGCCACGGCCACGGAGATGGGGTCTGCGGGAAGCGGCGGCGGGGTCGGCGCCGGGGCTCCGCCGGGCCCCCCGGCCCCGGCCCCGGCACTCACAGCTGCACTCCTCGTCGGCGCAGGCCTTCCTCTCAGCCAGGCTGTCGCGCTGCCCGGCCACGCCGGGCGCCAGCAGGACGCAGAGCAGGGCGGCCCGGAGCGCCGCTGCCATCATGGCGTGCGGGAGACGAGGGGACGGGGAAGCGGGCGGGAACAAGGCGGCCCCTTCTCTCGCCTCCGGCGCACACTGGGGCCTTTGTCCCAGGCGGGCGCCGGCGGGAAAGGGGGCACCCGCAGCCGGACGGGGAAGGGATCGCGCCACGGCAGCCCCCTCGCCTCCGCCCCGTCCGATTCCAGACCGGAGCGGGCAGCTCCGCGACTCGGGGCTCGGCAGAAACRCGGCGAGGCCGAGACCGCTCCTCTCCCCCCCGGAATGAAGCGCTGCCGCCCCAAACCCCGCGCGGCAAAGAAACAGCTCTGGGAGCCCTTTGAAAAACAGACAAGGGTTTTATTCCAGAACAGAAAGCTCCAGGTGCAATGTCTGCGGAACAGACTCTGGGTACAATGCTTTGCGGACAGGTTCGGTCGCGCCGTCGCCCTTCCCYGCCGCTGCCCTCCTCCCCCCGGTACCAACCGTGGCCCCGTGGCCGAGCCGGAGGCGCTGGGCGCTGCGGGGCCGCCGCGGTGCGAGGCTCTGCGGCGAGACGGCGTCACTTACCCGCCCGGCAGCGCCGTGGATGCGGCAGGCGGAGGTCCGGCTCCGTTCGACCCCGGGGCGCCGCGGGGGAAGGAGAGGGGCTGGGGGCAAAGACTCGGCCAGCCTCGGGGACAGACTTACCTTCTGGGGAGGGGGGGGAAAAACAACAAGCGAGCGAGCCCCGGAGCGGGGGCTGGCTGGGGACGGAGAGGCAGGGCTGGGGGGGGAGCAGTCCTGGGAGCTCGGCGCCTGCTGGATCACTTCTTGGCRAAGGAGATCTTCATGGCGTTGTTCTGGGTGATCTTGAAGCCTTGCAGGGCGTCGCGGGCGGCTCCCGCCTGCACCTCGTTATCGAACTCCACGAARGCGATATCGTGTCTGCCCGGCACCAGGCGCACCTCCTTGAACCCGGGGAACCTGGCGGGGGGGACACGGCRGTGAGCGGGGCCCCGGCCGCCCCCGCCGTGCCTCCCCGCGTGCCCGCGGCGCCCCCAGCCCGCACTCACTGGTTGAACAGCATCGAGAGCATCAGCTCGTTGGTCTCCTCGGGCAGGTTGGTGAGGAAGAGGATGTGGTTGGGCGGGTTCTCCGAGAGCTGCCGAGAGAGCCGGGGTCAGCCCGGAAGGGCTCCGCAGGGGAAGCCGGGCGCCTCCCGGCATCCCGCGGCGCTCCCAGYGGAGCCCAGGGAAGGCTCCCGAGTCCCGTTCCCTGCCCCTTTCCCACGACAGAGCCGCCCCACGCGGTTTGGGGCTGGTGCGTTTGCCTCTCTCCCCGTTGGGGGCCTCGGCCCGCGTGCAGCTGCGCTCCCAGCGCCCGCACTGGGCTGCCGCGGTAAGTCCGGCCCCRCGCTCGCCGCCCGCGTCGGGGGCGCCCGCCCGTGCGTCACCTGCTGGGGGGGCATAGCCCCGGGAGGGATCCCGCCGGGAGCCATGCCGGGCGGCGGGATCATGCCTGGCGGYGGCATGTAGGGCGGCTGGCCGGGCATGTGGTGCATCATGCGGGGAGCCTGGTTCATCGGCGGCATTCCCTGCGGGAGAGAGGCGAGCTCAACGCCCCGACCCCCCGACACCCGCCCCGAGCAAGGCCCCGGCACTCAGATCCGTCCCGGCGGCAGCTCCAGGCGGCAGACTCACGGGAACGGCCCCCTGGACTGCGGACGCGACCGGAGCGGCAGCCCCAGCAATCGCTTTCTTGGCTGCGGGAGTTTCTTGGCCTTTGGGCTTCCTCTTCTCCCGCTTGCGGTCGCGTTCCACAAAGGTTCCCTTCATCTTGGCGATGATGTCCGAGTCCGTCTTGGCGTACTGAATCCTCTGGGGAGGGAAAGCAGAGGAAAAGGCGTCAGGGGGCCCTGCGGGCCCAGGGAGCCAGCTCCCGGCAGCACGGCGCGCACGGGCAGGGCTCACCATGGGCTTGTCGTAGAAGGGGAAGCCCTGCATGGAGCGCAGGGCGTTGGTGGCACTGCTGATCTCCTTGAAGATGACGAAGGCCTGACCCCGCATCTTCAGGCTCCGGGACACCAGGATGTCCAGGATCTGGCCAAACTGGGAGAAGATGGCGTAAAGGGACTTCTTCAGCTCTAGGAGAGAAAGTTCGAGTCTGAAGCACGTTGAGCAGTGAGGAGAACGAGCAGCTGCTGCATGCTAAGAGCAGGGTTCCCCCAGGAGAGAAACGGGCTGTTTTCCTCTGCAGCCAAACAACTTAACTTTTTCTTTGGTTTGTCTGAGAAAAGCCAATCTCCACGACCACCCTAAGGCCTGGATGAAGGCAGGATCCCCTCATCCCTCCCGCGTTCCCTTTGTGCCTGCTCAGGCTGCCCCTCACCATCCTTCTTGATCTTCTCGTTGAGGTTGTTGATGTAGATCGTGTGGTTGGGGCGTGCGTCCTGGACGGCCATGCCGAAGGCGCGACACCTGGATCTGCGGGGAGAGACCAGGCTGGAGAGCGCTGGGGGCAGCACGGGGGGGGATGGCGGGTCCCAGTTGCGCCCCCACAGGCAGTGGGGGGGGGGGGGGCAGAAACAAGAGGGTCACCCCCTCTGAACCCTCCTGGCGTGGGGGGAGCCCACAGGGCTAATGGGACGCGTCCAGACCCTGGAGCCCTGCAGGGACCTGCAAGGGGGGAGAAAGACCCCAGAAGCCCCAGACCCAGGGAGCTGGAGGAAGAAACAACCTCAGGAAAGGGCAGAAGTCCCCCCGGGGGGGGGGGAAGACCCCAGAACCCCCCGGACTAAGGGCTGAGAGAGAAAATAGCTCCAGGGATGGGTACCCCCCCCCCCGGCAGGGGGGTCCCAGACACCCCCCCCCGGGGAGGAAGGGGTTAATGCCCCCCCACACCCGAGGGTCACTACATCCGGGTCCTTCCCCTCCCACGGGGGGGGGGAACATCCGGGTCCTTCCCCACCTCAAAGGTCGAGGAGGGTGGGAGGGAAGGACCCGGATGTGGAGACACTCGTGAGAGGG
>NW_020447585.1:46317-48553 GCF_003343035.1 Apteryx rowi
GACGCCGAGATCCCCGGGCTCTTCCACCCGGGCCCGGGGCCGCCGCGGCCGCCGCCGGACGAGGAGGTGGCCGAGCTCTTCCTGCTGGCGCAGCAGGGCAAGAGCCGCCGCGTGCAGCTCTGGGGCTACGGGCAGCTGCACGAGAGCAACGCGCAGCTCACGGACTTCAGCCCGCGCCGGGCGGGCGACGGCAGGGTCTACGTGGTGCCGGCGGGCGGCGTGCGCGCGGGGCTCTGCGGCAAGGCCGTCCTGCTGCACCCCCCGGCCCCCGGCGTGTAGCTGCGACGTGGGGCCTCGTCCCGGCTCCACTCCGCGCCGCATCGCTCGCCCCAGCGCGGGCACTGGATGGACGCGGCGAGAGAAGACGCCCCAACCCCGCCACGCGCCCCGCTGCAGGGGGTGGCCGGGCGCTTTTGGGCCGTCCCTGCTACCGCCGCCTGCCGCCAAGGCTTCGCCGTGCCGCTCGCCGCCGGGACGCGCCGCTAACGGGCGCGGAGAAGGGCCGAGCCGGTGCCGGGTTTGCGCACGCTGCTTCGCCCCAGCCGCGCACGCGATTAAAGGCGAACGTTTGGGAACCCGCTGGCGGTATCGGCTCCTGCTGCGCCGCGCAGGGACGGCTCCTGCCCCACACTGGGGACCTCCGGGCCGCCCTGTCCCCGAGCCCCTTCCGTCCGCGGACGGGTTGCTCCGGGCCGCTGTGGGGGGGGGAGAAGGGGGGCATGGCCCGGACGCCTGGGTCCCCTCCGTGGCCCTGTCACTGGCTGGGGGGAAACTGAGGCAGGGGTGGGGTGGCCTGGGGGTGGGGCCCGAATGCCTGGGTCCTTCCCCCACCCTCCCCCAGGGATTCCAGCTGGGAATGGGCCTGTGGGGGAGATCTGGGGGGGGTCAGGGCAGCTGCTCCTCTGCACTGCCCTGGGGTGGGGTTCACTGGGCAGGGGGTGGGGCTTGTGGGCAGGGGGTGGGGCTCACTGGGCAGGGGCGGGGCTTGGTGAGCAGGGGGCGGGGCACCCCTGGGAGCCAGGTAGACGGGTTGCAGGGTGCAATGGGTGCATTAGGGCCAGGGGTGCGACGGGGTCCTGGGCCGCGTGGGTGCGGGGTTCACAAGGGCCCAGAGTGCGCGAGGTGCAGGGTGCAATGGGTCCCTGGGCTGCATAGGTGTGGGGTGCACAGAGCGTGGGGTGCAATGGGGCCGGGGATGCAGTGGATCCCTGGGGGTGCACAGGGTGTAGGGTGCAACGGGGCCCGGGTGCACAGGGTGCAATGGGTCCCATGTGCAATGGGGCACAGGGTGTGGGGTGCAATGGGGCCTGGGTGCAATGGGTCCCATGTGCAATGGGTCCCAGGGTGTGGGATGCAATGGGTCCCATATGCAATGGAGCCCGGGTGCATAGGGTGTGGGGTGCAATGGGGCTTGGGTGCACAGGGTGCAATGGGTCCCATGTGCAATGGGGCTTGGGTGCACAGGGTGTGGGGTGCAATGGGGCACAGGGTGCAAAGGGTCCCATGTGCAATGGGTCCCAGGGTGTGGGGTGCAATGGGGCACAGGGTGCAATGGGTGTGGGGTGCAATAGGTCCCATGTGCAATGGGGCCCGGGTGCACAGGGTGTGGGGTGCAATGGGGCGGGGTGCGCGCTCGTGCCCGCCCCGCCGCCTCCGGCGCATGCGCGCTCCTGCACCTCCCCCGCCCTCCCGGCACGGGGCGGGGCCTCCCCTTCCCTCCTCCCTCATTGGCCGCCCCGGCGGCAGGCAGGCGAGGCTCTGATTGGCTGCCGGCGGGGGCGGGGCCGCGTGGCCCGGAAGCGGCGCGATGGCGCGGAGGAGCGGGGTGAGCGCGAGCGGGGCCCGGCGGCCGCGGTGCCCTTTGACCCCGCCGCCGGTTGGGGGCCGGGCCGGGCCGCGACCTTTGACCCGCGGGGCCCTGCAGGGTCGCTGGGCCGCGACCTAACGGGGTGGATGAGCGGTGACCTTTAACCCTCCCCCCGCCGCCGGCCGCGGGGCGGCCCGGTGACCCTTGACCCTGCCCTGCACGCGGGGCCGTGACCTCTGACCTGTCCTGCAGGTGGCTGCCGTGTGGCCGGTGCTGCGGGGGGCCGCGGGGGGGGCGGCGCCGCTGCGGCCCCCCCTGGGCCGGCCCCGGACCCCCCCCGCGGCTCCCTGCAACCCCCCGGGCAGCGAGAGGGTGAGTCTGACCCCTGACCTCTGACCCCGCCCCTGACCCCGAGCACTGACTGACCCC
>NW_020447585.1:49530-50760 GCF_003343035.1 Apteryx rowi
TCCCCAGGGCTGGCTGTGGGGCTGGGCCTGGGGGCGCTGGCAGAGGCGGCGCGGACGTCGCTGAGCCGGGAGCGACGGCCCAGGCGTGAGTACCGGAGCGGGGAGGCGGTGTCCGGAAAGGGAGGCGGAGACGGGGGGGGGCTCTGCGTAGGGGGGCGCCCCCCCATCCCATCCCATCCCATCCCGTCCCATCCCGCCCCGCGAGGGCTCACGCCGGCTCCCCTCGCCCAGCCRCCGGCTCCCTGCTGGGCTCCAGCCCCTTGCTGTCGGAGGCCAACGCCGAGCGCATCGTGGACACGCTCTGCCGGGTGCGCGGCGCCGCGCTGAAGCTGGGCCAGATGCTGAGCATCCAAGGTAGGGTACCCCCCCGGAGCAGCCGCCGCCATCGGAGCGGCTCCGGTGCCACAACCGGCTCCCGGCTCCGGCACGCGCCCTCTCCCCGCAGACAGCAGCTTCCTCAGCCCCCAGCTGCAGAGGATCTTCGAGCGCGTGCGGCAGAGCGCCGACTTCATGCCGAGCTGGCAGACGAGCGTGAGTAGCTCCGTGCCCCGCGCCGAGCGGGCGCCGTCCCGGCTCCCGGCGCTTCCCGGCCTCGCCGTGGCGCCTGGAGGACGTTTTGCCTCGGGGCTGCTTGTCCCTCTCGGCCCGAGAGCCTCRGATTCGCGTCAAACGCGCTGCCAAATGGTCGCCTTCCCCGGACCTGGGGCAGGAAGGCGTTTTCTTGCGTCGCCYGGTGTTTTCTTGGCGCAGGGTTGCGGCAGCCCGAGCGTCCCGGCACATGCGCGTGTGTGTCCCGGCTCACGTGCCGCTTGCTCCCTGCTCCACAGCAAGTGCTGGCGGAGGAGCTGGGACCCGCCTGGCGGGAGAAGATGTCGGCCTTCGAGGAGAGGCCCTTCGCGGCCGCCTCCATCGGGCAGGTGCACCTCGGCGTGCTGCGGGAYGGCACCGAGGTGGCCGTGAAGATCCAGGTGAGCCGCGGGGGGGCGAAGGGTTTGGGAGGGGGGAGCCAGGATCCTTCCCGGCCCCGCGATCCCCGTGTCCACCCCTTCCCGAGCTCCGCGTCCCCGCAGTACCCCGGCATCGCCCGGAGCATCCGCAGCGACATGGACAACCTGCTCTCGCTGCTCAAGATGAGCGTGGCGCTGCCGGAAGGTGAGCTCCGAATCCCTGGGAGAAGGGACCTTCCCGGGGGCTGGGGGTGTCCCACACCACCCGCCTGCTCTGGGGGGG
>NW_020447585.1:51306-53318 GCF_003343035.1 Apteryx rowi
CCCCGGTGCCCCCAGGCGGCTGCTGCGCGACGACCCCTTCTTCGCGGTGCCGCGCGTCATCGACGAGCTCACCGCGGACCGGGTGCTCTCCATGGAGCTGGTGAGCGGCGTCCCGCTGGATCGGTGCCTGGAGCTCAGCCAGGACGTCCGAGACGAGGCGAGTGGTCCCGGAGCCTGGATTCTGGGAGCGGGGTGCCGAAAGCTGCCCTCGCCTCGTGCCGAGGGGGGGAGCGAGGCACCGCCRCGTCCCTCCCGCGGGTTTGGGACGTGCCTGGAGCCAGCCCTGCTCCTCTCCGCTCCGGAATAACCCCCTTGCCTCGCTTTCCCCCCCCCCCAGATCTGCTCCAACATCCTGCGCCTCTGCCTCCGSGAGCTCTTCGAGTTCCGCTTCATGCAGACGGATCCCAACTGGGCCAACTTCTTCTACGACGCCGGGAAGCACAGAGTGAGGCAGCTCCCCGTTCCCGGGGCAAGGGTCGGACGGAGCCACGCGGAGCGGGCGCAGCCCAGCTCTTCCGCCTTCCGAATTTCCTGCCGCACCGGCGGGTCACGGCTCGCGTGGCCGGGACCCAGGGTCTCCGCTCCCTCTGGATCCCGCTTGCATGGCCGGGATCCGGGGTCTCCGCTCCCTCTGGATCCCGCTTGCGTGGCCGGGATCCGGGGTCTCCGCTCCCTCTGCATCCCGCTTGCGTGGCCGGGATCCGGGGTCTCCGCTCCCTCTGCATCCCGCTCGCGTGGCCGGGATCCGGGGTCTCCGCTCCCTCTGCATCCCGCTCGCGTGGCCGGGATCCGGGGTCTCCGCTCCCTCTGCATCCCGCTTGTGTGGCTGGGATCCTGGGGTCTCCGCTCCCTCTGCATCCCCCTCTCCCCGCTGCGTCCCGAGCGGAGCATCCCCTGGCCGCGGGGACGAATCCCAGATGGGCTCCGCTCGCTGGGAAGGCGCCGCTCTGCGGGGTGGATCGGGATGCAGCGGCGGCAGCCCTCGGAGGGGAGCCGAGCGCGGGGGGCGYGCGTCCGTCCTGAGCGTCCGTCTCTCCGTCCCTGCTGCCTTCCAGGTGACCCTGCTCGACTTCGGCGCCAGCCGCTCCTTCGACAAAGAGTTCACGGATCACTACATCGAGGTAGGGGCCGCGCTCGCCCGGCCGGACGCCCGGATCCCTTCCCGCCCGGCTCCTCTCAGCCCTCCTCCCGCAGGTGGTGAGGGCCGCGGCCGACGGGGACCGGGACAAGGTGCTCCGCAAATCCAAGGACCTGAAGTTCCTGACRGGCTTCGAGACCAAGGTGAGGCAGGCGCTCGGGGCGGAGGACGGGGCTCCGGGACGGTGCTGGCGCTCACGGCTCCCGCCCCGGCAGGCCTTCGAGGCGGCGCACGTGGACGCCGTGATGATCCTGGGCGAGGCCTTCTCCGCGGCGGGGCCCTTCGACTTCGGGGCGCAGAGCACCACGCGCCGCATCCAGGCCCTGGTGCCGGTGATGCTGCGGCACCGCCTCGCGCCGCCCCCGGAGGAGAGCTACTCGCTGCACCGCAAAATGGCCGGATCCTTCCTGGTGTGCGCCCGGCTCCGGGCACGCGTGCCYTGCCGCGACATGTTCGAGGAGCTCTACGCGCGGTACTGGGCGCCGCCGCCGCCGCCGGGGCCCTAGCTCGGTGTGGGGATCGGGGTCTCCCCACATCCCCCCCGGACCCTCGGAGCAGGACCGGCATCTCCCCGTATCCCCCCACGGACCCTCGGAGCAGGACCGGGATCTCCCCAGATCCCCCCTGAACCCTCGGAGCAGGACCGGGATCTCCCCGCATCCCCCCTGGACCCTTGGAGCAGGACTGGCATCTCCCCGCATCCCCCCCGGACCCTCAGAACAGGACTGGCGTCTCCCCGCATCCCCCCTGGACCCTCGGAGCAGGACCAGGATCTCCCCGCATCCCCCCTGGACCCTTGGAGCAGGACTGCCATCTCCCCGGACCCTCAGAACAGGACTGGTGTCTCCCCGCATCCCCCCCGGACCCTTGGAGC
>NW_020447585.1:55707-57186 GCF_003343035.1 Apteryx rowi
CGGTGGCGGGTGCCACCTCGGCGTGGGGCAGGCCGGGTTTGCCCCCTTCGCCTCGCTGGGTGCGACCCCCCCCCGGCCCCTCCGCTCCATCCGGCGGATTTGGGGACGTTCGGCCCCGGGGCAGCCAGGTAACGGGACCGAGTCTGCAGCCCCGCGGGGCGACCGGCGCCTCTGCCGGATGCCGGGTCCCTCCCTGCCGGGGCGCCCGGAC
Organism: Apteryx rowi; assembly: GCF_003343035.1. Taxonomy (NCBI): domain Eukaryota; kingdom Metazoa; phylum Chordata; class Aves; order Apterygiformes; family Apterygidae; genus Apteryx; species Apteryx rowi. The sequence goes on from NW_020447585.1 coordinate 55,919, forward strand.
GCCTGGGCTCCCCTCCGGCCGGGGGGCCGAGCGTCAGGACTCCCGGGCTCCCCGGCTCCGGGAGGGGAAGAGGAGCCGGCCCAAGCACCGGCCCAGCCGGGGCGAAGCCGCGGTGCTGCCCCGGCTCCCCATGGCCGGGGGGCAGCACCGGCATCCCGGGGGCGCCGAGGCCTCGCGTGCACGAGGGGCCTCGGGGTGGGGGGACCCCGAGGCCTCTGTGGGGGCCCCAGGATTTGCCCCGGGGCGCCGGGGGGGGTGGATGCAGCCGCCCCGGGTGGTGCGGCGACAGYGGCCTCGCAGCGCGCGGGTGGCCGGGCCGAGGCAGGAAGTCAGGAAACGATCGGGAATTATTACTGTCCATTAACGAGCCACGATTCCCCCGGAGTGCGGCCGCCGCCAGGACGCCTGGCTCCTCTTCCAGCCTCGGCTGCGCCGCCAGCCATGCCTCCGGCCTCGGTGTCCCCGCGCCGGGCAGGCCCCCCCGTCGCTGCCCGTCCCGGAGCCGGACGAGGGGCGGCGGAGCTGCCCCCCCGGGAGGGCTGCGCTGGCCTGGGGGGGCCGTGGGATTCGCAGCACGGGGTCACCCCCCTGCCCGGCCGGGGGCTCCGCGTGGGGCCGGGGCAGCAGCTGAGGAAACAACCGCAGGGGCCGGTGTTTGCCGGCGCGGGGCCCGGGGGGGATTTGGCAGCGGGCGCCGGGGGGCTGGGCGCTCCCCGGCTCCGTTCCCAGCGCCGCACGATGCAGGCAGAGTTTGCCTTTCCCGGCCCCCTGGCCGCGATGCCTCCCGCCGCGGTGCCCCACGTCCCCCCCGAGGCCCCCTGGGCCATGACGTCCCTGCTGAGCTACCCCAGCCCCCTGCCGCAATCGCCCTGCCAGCACGGGGGGCCCTTCCATARGCTAAATATACCCGGGGGGGGGGACCTGCGATGGCCCAGTTCAGTCTGGAGCTGCCGAGATCAAAGCGGGAGGAGACGGGGCCCCCCCAGCCCCCAGTGCAGCTCTGATCAGTGGGGAGCAGCCGGGAAGGGGGGACCCATGGGGTGCTCAGCATGCCTGGGGGGGGGAAGAGCCAGGGGATGCCCCCCCTTGCCCCCAGCCTGGTCCCTGCCTGGGGCCGGCGCTGGTGTGGGGGGTCTGGACGGTCCTACCCCTCCCACACCACGGCTCCGGGGAAATGTGGCGCCCTGGGGCACTGGGGGGAGAACCCAGGCGTCCCAGCTCTTCTTTGGGGCAGGGGGGGCTCGCTCAGCCCCTGCCCCATCCCTGTC
>NW_020447585.1:59266-60323 GCF_003343035.1 Apteryx rowi
GGGGGCGGCAGCACCCTGGTGCGGGGGATCCTCCGGGCGTCGCTCCCGTGGGCATTGCCCCCGTGGGTATTGCCTCCGGGGGGTGCTGAGGCTTTTGGGGTCCCCTGACGCCTTTTTGTGTGTTCCCCCCCCCCCAGTGCTGGAGCTGGAGTCGAGCCCCCCCGGCGACAGCGACGGGATCAACGACCTCTGCAGCCAGATCGACGCCTCCTTCGCCTGCCCCCCCGGGGACCCCTTCGGCATCGCGGCCCCCAACGGCGCCGCCACCCCCCCCGCGGAGGGGGGCCTCGCAGGTACCCCCGCCCCGGCCTGCCCTCATCCCCCCTTGCATGGGGGCACCTACGTTCCCCCCCCCCTTGCATGGGGGCACCCCTATCCCTGCATGCATGGGACCACCTGCATCTCCCCCCCCCGTGCATGGGGGCACCCGCGTCCCCTCCCATGCACAGGGCTACCCACGTCCTCCCATGCACAGGGGCACTTGCATCCCCCCCCCCCTCCCATAGGGACACCCATATCCCCCCCCTTGCATGGGGGCACCCCTATCCCTGCATGCATGGGACCACCTGCATCTCCCCCCCCGTGCATGGGGGCACCCGTGTCCCCTCCCATGCACAGGGGCACTTGCATCCCTCCCCCTCGCATAGGGACACCCATATTCCCCCCCCCCCTTGCATCGGGGCACCCCAATCTCCCCCCGTGCATGGCGGTACCCCCATCCCTCCCCTTGGACAGGGCCACCCGCGTGCCACCCCAGCAGCGCCTGCCGCCTGCAGCCCCCCCTGTGCCCCCTTCATCCCTCCTCCTCCTCCTCCTCCTCCTCCTCCTCCCTGCAGGCCCCGCGTCCTGGGCTGAGGGGGCGGCCGCGGGGGCCCCCCCCTTCCAGCCGGGCCACCGCCGCACCCCGTCGGAGGCCGAGCGGTGGCTCGAGGAGGTCTCCAAGACGGCCAAGGCGCAGCAGCAGCAGCAGCAGCAGCAGCAGCAGCAGCAGGCGGGCGCCGGCCCCCCCTACCCGCTGGGCTACGAGGCGGCCCCCCCCCCCGCCGCCGCCCCCCCC
>NW_020447585.1:62320-63750 GCF_003343035.1 Apteryx rowi
GATTTTCTATCTTTATTTCCAGATTTTTTGTATCGCAGAAATGACAGTAATATGAATAAAGGCTCCTCCACTTCGTACCCGGGGTCGGGGCGCGTCGCGGGGCCGGCGGGGGCCGCGGCTGCACGCCGGCCCCTGCACACGCGCGTGCACACGCGCACACACATGCATGCACATACATACATACATACATATATATATATATATATTTATCGCCTTATCTTGCATAAGGAACTGGATCACTCGCAGTTGCCGTGGCAACCTGCAGGGATCCCTGCCGGTGCTTAAAGGGGCCGCCGCTGCGGGGAGGGGGCAGAGCTGCCCCCCGGCCTTGCCCTGCCTCAGTTTCCCCACGCATGACGGGGCTGGGCCCCCCCGGGACAGCAGGGCTCGGGTGCAGCGGAGCCACGGGGCAGCGCTTGGGGGGGCCTGGGGGGGCTGGGCAGGGGTCCTGCCCGGGGGGGCTCCAGGGGCAGGGTGGGGGTCCCACCCAGGGTCTATGGGCAGAGTGCGGGGGTCCCACTTGGGGTCTATGTGGCCTGGGCAGGGGGTCCCACAGGGTCCGTGGGGCCTGGGCAGGGGGTCCCACCTGGGGGCTCTGGGCCCGGTTCCGGGGTCCCACATGGGGTCTATGGGGTCTGGGCAGGGGGGCTCTGGGCCCGGTGCAGGGGTCCCACACAGGGTCTACGGGGTCTGGGCAGGGGTCCTGCCCGGGGGGGGGGGTGTCTATGGGTGCAGTGCGGGAGGTCCTGCCTTGGGTCCATGGGGTCTGGGCAGGGGGGCAGGGGTCCCACCGGGGGTCTGAGGGTGGTGCGGGGGTCCCACATGGAGTCCATGGGGTCTGGGCAGGGGGGCAGGGGGGCAGGGGGCAGGGTCCCACCCGGGGCTCTGAGGGTGGTGCGGGGGTCCCGCATGGAGTCCATGGGGCCTGGGCAGGGGCCCTTCCCGGGGGGGGGGGGTCCCACCTAGGGGGCTGTGGGTGCAGTGCCTGGGATCCCGTCCCGGGGGACTCTGGGCCTGGCACAGGGGGTCCCGCCTGGAGGGTCCATGGGGCCTGGGCAGGGGTCCCAGGGTCCTGCCTGGGGTCTATGGGGTCGGGCAGGGGTCCCAGGGTCCCGCCTGGAGGGTCCATGGGGCCTGGGCAGGGCTTGCGCTCGGGGTCCATGGGGCCAGTGCAGGCGTCCCGGGGTCCCGCCGGGGGTCTCGGCCGGGGGTCTATAGGGTCGGGCAGGAGTCCGGGGGGTGCCGGGGTCCCGCCCAAGGGGTGCGGGGGGTCCGGGCAGGGCTCCCGGCTGCGCCAGGTCCCGTCCGAGGGCTCCGGGGCTCCGGCAGGGTCCCAGCCGGCGCCGGGGCTCGGTCCGGTTCGGCTCGGCCCGGTTCAGTTCGGTTCACCCCGGTTCGGCTCGGCTCGGCTCGGCTGGGTTCGGTTCGGC
>NW_020447585.1:64740-66416 GCF_003343035.1 Apteryx rowi
GGGGTGCACAGGGTGTCTGGGGTGCACAGGGGTGCACAGGCTGTCGGGGTGCACCGGGTTTCCAGGGTGCACAGGGTGTCAGGGGTGCACAGGGTGTAAGGGATGCACAGGGGTGCACAGTGAGCCGGGGGTGTCCGGGTGCACAGTGTGTCTGGGGGTGCACAGCGAGCTTTGGTTGTCCAAGGTGCACAACGTGTCAGGGGTGCACAGCAAACCGGGGCTGTCTGGGGTGCGCAGGGTGTCAGGGGTGCACAGGGTGTCTGGGGTGCATAATGTGTCTGGGGTGCGCAGGGTTTCCGGGGCACACAGGGTATCTGGGGTGCTCAGGGTGTCAGGGGTGCACAGGGGTGCACAGTGAGCCAGGGACATCCGGGTGCATGAGGTGTCTGGGGGTGCACAGTGAGCCTCGGCTGTCCAAGGTGCGCAGGGTGTCTGGGGTGCACAGCAAGCCTGGGGTGTCTGAGGTGTGTGAGGTGTTTGGGGGTGCACAGCGAGCCTGGGGGTGTCCGGGGTACCTTAGGTATCTGGGGGGCACAGGGCTGCACAGCAAGCCCAGGGTGTCCGGGTTGCACAGGGTGTCTGGGGGTGCACAATGAGCCTGGGGTGTCTGGGGCGCACAGGGTCTTTGGGGCACACAGGGTGTCTGGGGGTGCATGGGGTGTCTGGGGTGCACAGCGTGTCTGGGGCGCACAGGGCTGCACAGCGAGGCTGGCATGTCCGGGGCGTCCAGGGGTGCCTGGAGCACCCAGGCTGGGGGCAGAGACGTGGGGAGCGTGTCCGTGGGGCTGTGCACCAGCGGCCAGCTGGCTGCGCGTGCGTGCGTGCGTGTGCGCGTGTGCAGGAGTTGTGCGTGTGTAAGCTGGTGGGAAGGTGCATGTGTGCGCTGCGCCTCGGCGTGTGCTYGTGGGTAAGGTTGCATGCGGTGACCCGTCGGGGTGTGTGCGCACACCAGGCTGCGTGTGCACAGCTCGTCGGGGTGCGTGCGCATACCAGGCTGCATGTGCACGGCCCGTCGGGGTGCGTGTGCACAAGTGATACCATGTGTGCGCAGCCCGTCGGGGTGTGTGCGCACACAGGCTGCGTGTGCATGGCCCGTCGGGGTGCGTGTGCACACACAAGGCCGCAGGTGGATGGACTGTCATGGTGTGCACACACGTGAGGTGGCATGTGCACAGGTTGCGTGCGCACACAAGATGCAGCATGTGCACGGCCTGTTGAGGCATGTGTGCACGGGTGCTACAGCGTGCACACGCATGGCCCATCGAGGAGTGTGCACACACATGATGCAGCATGTGCACGGCCTGTCGAGGCATGTGCACACAGGTGCTACAGCATGTGCACACACATGATGCAGCATGTGCATGGCCTGTTGAGGCGTGTGCGCATAGGTGCTACAGCGTGTGCACAGCCCATCGAGGCGTGTGCACGCAGGCGACACAGCGTGTGCACAGCCCATCAAGGAGTGTGCACACACGCGCGATGCAACATGTGCATGACCTGTCAAGGCGTGTGCACACGCACAGGAGGCAGCGTGTGCCCACACGCGACGCAGCGTGTGCCTGACCTGTTGAGGCATGTGCACATATGCTGCGTGTGCACGGCCAGCAGGGTCTGCCTGTCCATGGTGTGTGCAAGGCATGTGCGAGGTGTGTGCAGGGCGTGTGCGAGGCGTGTGC
>NW_020447586.1:0-41515 GCF_003343035.1 Apteryx rowi
TAGCACTAGCTAAGAGGGTGCTTGACCCACCCTAATGAAGGGCCACTGGGATCAAAGGCCCCAACTCCCTCTGGTCAGGGGCAACCCAGAGAGCTCGTTAGCAGCAGCCACTCCTAGCTAGAGCTTTTCCCAGGAGAAGTCAAGGCCTCCTGCAGTTGTCCTTGCCTAGCTTCCCCTTTCCTGTTCACAGCAATCACCTTCTAGTTCCTCGGGGGTCTTCAGAAAGCCTACAACCTCCAGCAAGATCGATCCTTGATTTAAGAAATTTACACTCTGAACAAACACAGTAGAAGGTGGCTAAAACTAGGATAGCGTGCCAATGTGGAAGGTATCTCAGAGACTTGCTCGAAGGTGCACAGGAATTGGACATCTGGGCAGAACAGAGCTCAGATTTTCACAACGCTGATTCAAAAATTTAACTGCAAAAACTTTTCTTCTGCTGTCACAAGACTTCAAAATAGCATTGTAAGTTTTTGATTCTGTTGAATCCAAACCCAAATCCTAATGCTGATTAAGCCTTAAACCTAGGTCTGTATACTAGCCAAAGTATAATCCAACTGGATATCTGAACCCTGCTTCCTCTCTTTATAACAGTTAAAATACCTCTGAGGGGTCTCAAATTGTCTAGTGAGGCTAATGAAAAAACAGCTTTGTAGAGTCTTGAGATTTTCAGGTATCATGTCTTCCTATCTGGTCTTCAATCCACTATGCATGCTGCTGGTTATAATGCAGACATATTGATCAGATATTAGCCTGCTTCTTACAAGAGAAGAATTAAATTTCTTGCCATTAGAACAGAATATTCAGATTTCATACTGTTGTCATAAAGAGAGACTGAAAAAGAAATGCAAAGAGAGCTCCATGAGCAATTTGAAAGGAAGCTGAGGACAGTGAGGTTGTAAGATGAAATTTGTAGGAAGTTGTCCAAAGGAATGTGCAGTCAGGTACCATGGTGAGGTTGTGGGTGCAGCTGTTGACAAAAGCTGAAACTGAAGCATGATTCAGTAGTGGGTAATAATTTGTTCAAAGAGCACAATATATTCTAATGGAAAAAGTTAATAACACTCACAGAGAAAGCTGCTCTTTAATATTCAGTCATTGACAAACGGTTTGAATTCAAAGATGTCTTCATGATATAGTCAGTTCTGCAAAGTGCCTTTTGATGTTCATTTCTAAGGCAGCGGTAAGTGCATCTTTGATAAAACTTGTATTGAGCAACAAAATATATTTCCTTAATATTTATATGTATTTTAAATTCATCTTCTGTATATGCTATACAGATGTCCAGCATCCTTTTCCTGAGAAAAACAAAATTAAAAAAATATTAATTCCATTTTAAGGAGGACCTGAACCATCATTAGACAGAACTTGAACATACACAAAGGTAGTAGAAATAGCCCATTAACCATAAAAATATTGGTATCCTAAATTAAAGCCCTCTATCTGCAAGGCGTGCTGTCCATTTTGAGATTCAATATACCTGTTATGCTCACATTACAGATCTCAAAACACTGAGAATTATGCAACAGGATCTAGATGAAAACTGAAGAATCCTGCTCTATGCAATTATGCATACGTAACAATTGCAATTTTTTGTAATTTGCAATACATTTGCAATTACACAAACGTAACATTTCTTTGTGCAAGCTTACTGCACAGTTTTCTACTGTGCAGTGTGTACTGAAAGCTGGAATATCTCAGAGCTTGAATGTTTGCCTCACCCTGTAGGATGTTCGCTATACCTTCCACTACCTCTTGCTTACCTCCCTACATTTTCTTTTATCACTTTTATTCTGGTTGCGCTTTCAGAGTTCTAGGTACGCAGCACAGCAACAAAATTCTAAGCAGAAAGGTCGCTTGGTTTTCTCCTCAGGGATTTTTGAGCATTTTCCTCAACTCTTCAGAGGAGTAAGGAAACCTCTTTCCCTCTTTGGCATTGTCAGAGTGACTAACACATAACATGAAGCGTGATTTATGAAAACTAAGGTGGAATGTCTTGGTTTAGACTTGCCTGCAGAGTAATTCTATGAAGAGATTAAATTGTACAGACATTTAAACAAAAGCTTTTTCAAAGGTCTGAATCCAAATTCTGTATATTCCAGAGTAAAATTCTGTTCCCTGTTTTCCTTTCTTCAGAAGCCCTTTTTGGACAATTTATCTGACAACTATAGCTAAATAATGTTACCATTAGAAGCAATGCTAATGGCAATAAATGGAATAACAATCGTTCTTTTGTTAGCTATAATAAACATGACAGTTAACATTGTTAACCAGACAGAAACTACCAGTCATTTTTCCATGTCTTGCAGATGTAACAAAAACCATGTAATTTCTAGATGGTCAGAAGAGTTATTATATCATCAAAACACATAATAAAAATGCAGAAGGGACTGATGTGTTTAGGATCTAATAACTATAAGGAGCATATATTCAAGTGGATGGCTTTTGACATGTTAACAAATGACATATGATCATGTTAGGTATATTAATAATAACTCTGAAAAATCAAATCTGCCTAGAGTGGGTGAGGCTAGCTCCTGTCCTTACTAGTGTGTGTCCATGGAAGCCATAATTTAGCTGCAGAAATGGAAAATAAGCACATAAAGCAATCCAAGAAAAGAAGGATTAGGAATTATGCACAAAGGACCTTTGGTTGGTTTGGTTTTACACTAATTAGAAAAAAAAAAAAAAAGCGAACTGAAGAAGAGCCCTTAATCCCTCTAGCCTTGCAGTTCACCTAAGCATTCTTTCTTAGCTTGGATGTAAAGATAGTAAAAGTGAGCACTGAAAATAAGTATCTTTGCAAAAAAGCCATGAAACTAATTTTTCCAACTACAGAGTACTTTTCATTGTGAACTTCTTTCTCTTTTTAATTTAATTTTTCTTCTCCATATTCACCTCTAAAAAGAATTTTTTCCATGCCTTCTTGCAAACCTTTAGGTTGGTACAGTCTTCCCGAGTCAGCTTCTATGGCAGGAAGCTAGCCAGTTCTTCTTATTTTATCAGTTTTGACCTTATTTGTCTGCTTGGGGATAAGAAAGTTCAGGGGTGGCCAAAATGTAATATCTGCCCTAAAGCGGCAGCTGGAGAATGGTGATCTAATTTCTAATGACCCTCCTTATGACAGTCAAAATCATTTTTCAAAGAACAGCAAACATGGCTCTTTATGCCTTGAAGTCAACAGGCCATATTCAAGTGGGAATCCCCAAGGGGAAATTATGCAATGGGTACTCTAATCTGTTCAGTTGCTTTGCCACAGAAACTACAGAATGACTGGATTGTGATCCACTGGAATTAAGAAAATACAAGAGTCTACAAACAAAAATAGGGCTGTCAACAACAATTGCATGTTGTTCTGCGTTATAGGCTGCATTTTGTTCAGAGAATTCCATGTGATTGCTACTGGCACCAGGGTTTAAGCTTTAACAGGGTATTTCTTGTCTTATAAGAGTTTGTACAAACTCCCACTTTCAGTGGGAGGTTTAGTCAGAGTCTATCAGAACCATAAACAGCTGCTCTGTCTTTCCCAATGACTACGTGCATTGTTCCTCCCTAACTAGGGATGAATCATAACCAAAAGTTGCTGTCAGTTAGGCTTTTTTCTTTTTTTTCCAGACTTTCTCAAAGTAGAACGTTATAAATAAAATACATTAAGTATTAGATATACTGACTGTTATTAGAAAGTGCATTCAGTTACAGCTGATCTATGCCTGCTCCTCAATAACTCTGACAGTAAACGTAGATTATCACAACAAATATGTGCAAAGCAAGTATTGATTCATGACCATCTGCTGAAAAACAGTATTATGTTTGCCTATACAAAGAGTTATCAATATTTAATCCAGAAGATAGAGCCATATAGGATCTTGCTAACAGTAATCAGTATCTCTTTATATTTTAATTAAGTTTCTGCATGTTATGCATATCATCAAGATTGACAGTTTCTCAGGTTTTTTGATTTAGTAGAGAGTCAGAGCTTTTGCTTTTTGGGCTCCACTGGAGGTCACTGCCTACACTGTTTCATGGGAATCCACATACATCTTATTAATTAATTAATTAATTAATCATTGGCATTACATGAGTGCCTGTAGGTCCCAACTGAAATCAAAGCTCTACTGAACTGTGATTATACATGCATGTAGAAAAATATTTCTGAAGGATTTGTGTAATCTGAATAATTGAGATATAAGAAGAGAAACAGAAATATGAAGTGTATTGACCAGGATGGCCTGGTTGTTGGCAGAATCCAGAACAGAGCTCTATCTCCTCAATTCCTGTCAAGACGACTTAGTTAATATGCTGTAAATGATTTATTAGATGACTGAGATTTTTCTTCCTTGTTGTCCATCCAACATGTTCCTGTTAAAGAAGAGAGAAAAGATTTTGTGCTTGTGGCTCACTGTCATGACCATTCTGCAGGCCAGTAATGCCTTCTCTGTTGCTTGAACTTTGGCATGAAATGACAGTGGGTGTCAAGGACACTGCTGTGAATTTTCTTGGTAGAGGAATAAATAATAACCTGCCTCAGGCAGGAGTTCTGCACTAGAAAATGTCAAAAAATTGGTTTTGCCTTAAGAAAATTTCTTTTTTGGGGATCCTGGATTGGGAAATAAGTTGTGATGGAAGACTTGTTGCAGTATGAACTTTGAGGAGGCTAGTATCTCTAAGGGAATATGCTTCGTATGTTCACATATCAAACAACCCTGACAAATATAAATGATTATAAATCTCATTATAGAACTGATAACATACAGCATGCAATTTTTAAATATCCTTCATCTGGGCAAGAGGAATAAAAGTAGATCTCTTAAATGTTTAATTAATTAACCCACATTCATGTTTTCTTCAGAAATACCTATTATATTTCTTAATGTAATTGACCTAAGGGCTTAATAAGTAACTAAATGCTTGCAAATAAATGAAATCAGATATAGCCACAGAACTGTAGTCAAGGCAATTTGTGGGGCCACAGGAGATTAAGGCGGTGCAGCATGTAAGATCATGGTCACAGAAAAGAAGTCTGCAAAAGACCAGAAGCAGCCATCTAGTCCATCATTTTGCCTTGACTGTTCTAGGCAGGTTTCTAGTTTGTTCCTAAAAAAATCCTTCAAAGTTAGAAATTCAGTGTCCTTTTTATATCTATTTCAGTACTTCAGTATCTTTAACACAAGAAAGCTTTTTCCTGAAGTCTAAGTTCAGCCTACCTTATTACACCACAAGCCCATTTTTGTGTGGTATCAACCATAGACAAGAGAGTAGGTTATTTCTGTCTTTCCCATTTGGAGCAGCCTTTTGCATATTGGAAGACTGTTATCATTTTCCCTCAAGCCTTCTCCTTCTCCACTCCCCTCCACCCACAGCCCACTTAGTCTTTTCATCTTTAGACTAAACAAACTCAATTATTTCAATCCTTCATTGCTCATGTTTTGTAGATCTCCCATCATTCTTGTTTTTCTACTCTGATCCACATCTTTTTTTAAAGTCTGGTGCCTAAAACTGGGCACTATATTTCAAGTACTTCAACTCTAATCTTAGTGCTGAGCAAAATGGAAACATTCTTATATGTGTCCGATAATGCTATTGCCACATGTATGTTCCAGTCTAGCATTTGCCTTTTTTTGCAATAGCGTGCCACTATTCTTTCATGTGCAATTTGCAGTCTGCTGTAGTCCCCAGAATCTTTGCTAAAAAACTATTGCCTTGCCAGATCTTTGCCATCTGCTATTTTCTGTTCGTGCAACTGGTTATTCCCATCCAAGTATGGAACCACACACCTGTCCTACTGAATTGCGTCCTATTTTTTTTTCCTAGACCATGTTTTCAATCCACCAAGGTCACTGTGAATTCTAATTTTGTCCTTCATCAAACTTGTAGGTGTCCCAGTTTAGCATCATCTGGAAATGTAGTAAGCATGCTTTCTAAGACTCATCAGGCTGCTAATGTACAGTGGAGTGGTGACCGCTTGGTCTGGAGCAACAGTTAAGACTGCATCCAGACTGGTAGTTCGTTAATAGCTAGGGGAAGAATTTTCTGACACTATGCTGAATAAATCTGTTTTTTAGTTATTGAGGATGATGTTTTTTATTACATGTGCTTCCTGGAATCTGTTTCCTTTGCACTGTTGGCTATTTCTTGTCAACATTATTTGTCTTAGATTTCTAGGCTCCTTTTGTGAAATGAAGTTACCTGGCCAAATGGAAATTTCACAAAATAAAGCTTACACCTTACTGTTATATGGGGATAAGGTAGAAGCTGATTGGCTGGCTGGTATACCAGGGCCGTGCCTGCAGTGAGTTGTGGGTACTATACTAATTCCTTAGTACCATCACCAAAAATGGATTGTTCTGAACTTGCTCTGCACTGACAAATTCTATAAGTCATAAGATTCTTTTGAGTTTTCTATTTGATTGCCTCATGGAGTTAACCAACCTGGCAAAAGTTTCAGACTGCATATTCAGTTCCAATATTCTCATTTCAGTATTTCAGATTTGTTGCTTGGTTAAGAATTAATCACCAAAGCAATTTGTGAATCATTCCAAATAATGAATAAATTTATGCTCTGTTTGCAAACAATTTGTGAAAAGAAATAAAGTGAGAAATTCATTTAAAGATGTTAATTCACTCAACTCCAGTAGGATTTTTATCCCCTCTCTAATCCTGTATGAATTAAGGAACATAAACAAATGTGAGGGCTTAATGTAGGGTCCAGAGAAAGTGAAAGGTAGACTCAGGATCAGATTTTTTAGCTTCAGATTTTTTAGCTTCCTGTGATTTGATGGTGACTCTGTTTTTGTTTCCACATTAGTTCATTTCGTTAGAGTCCTTGAAGGTAGGGGGTATGGATGGAAGGACCTGGACAGCCATGCAGATCTCAAATTGCAATACCAACCAGCTTACCAATGAAGAGGAAAACACAGGCAAGAACTGCAGTGATGCTAGGTTGGGACTTACAGTGCCATACTTGCAATTGCTCTGCAATTTGCCTTGGTGTTTTGATTACACACAATTATAATCCTGTTGTGCTGGCTGCTAATTCCAGAACACTGTGTGTGCACAATACAGCATAGATTAGGCATCACAGAGTGAATATTAAATGCAGGATGTAAAGCACTAAGCACCTTGTAAGCAAATCACAAGGGCAGGGCTGATACCATTTAAGTTATTTAGGACTTTTATTTCGGACCACTGTCTTTTAAAATGAAATGATCATTCTTTATGCAGATTTATTGGTAGCAAATGCCCCAAAAAATGTGTAAGAAGAAAGATTAGCCACCATCCACATACCAGATGCAAAGACAGGAAATCAAATAACAAGTGTAAGCATTAGAAGTGTGAAAAACAAACTTGAAGGAAAGGACTAGGAAAGATCAACATTAATATCTGTTATGTTCAGCTATAGGTCTGATTTCATCTGTTCTTTCCAAAGCACAAATCAACAGTAAGGAAATCTACAGTACAAAAGACTGAAAAAGGTCCATAATAAAGTTTGCAAACTAAAAGAAAAGGAAAGCTGTAGGGTTAAGAACAAGAGTAGAAAATGGACCCCAAAACAGAGTCTGCCAAACCAAGAGATTTTGCATATAAGAGCACCAAAATAATGAGCAGTAATTACATGTTCCTGGGAAATAATACTACTGAGCTGAAGCTGATTAATACTCATGCATAGAATGGTTGTGGTAGCAACTTTTTTCCTTCACCATATTTTAGAAAAGCAATGTTACAACATTCTGTAAATAATGGTTCACTTTTTTATTCTCGCTTGCTCTTGCCTTCTCCCCTGTGGTTTTGTCAGAAGCTGTATTTGGATGAAAGATAATTCAGGCTCCTGAAGAAAGGAGGTTTCTGATTTTACATAAGCAGTTCAGTGTTACTAATGAACTGAGCAGAGGCCTCTGTGTGCTTATGGCTGCACTTCTTTTCCTACTATTGACCTGGCGGTTGACTACCATATGAAAGCTTATTCTATCGTTCAGTTGTATTTTAACTTAAAACGTCAACATTACAGATACTGTTAATGTACTGTGACTACACTAGCAGCTATGGAAAATTTCATTTGATAGTCTTTGTTCTTCATTATGAGTGGCAATATCTTTCAGATTGCTTTTTTAGCTACAGCTCTAATCACTATGACTCACCAAAAATCCTGCTTTGGCAGACTGGAGGTGTTAGTACTGGTGTCCTAGGCAATGTGAGCAAAAGCTTTCTCAGTTCCCTCCTGGAGGCTGAGCCTGTGGTTTTGTGTGAAAACATAGCTAGTACTTTATATTGGGCTGGGCTGCTGACATCCAGATATGTCCCCATTTTTGTCCAGAAATGTTTTGTGAGCAGATACTGACAACTTTCTGCATGAGGCCAAAGTTACCAGCCCTGAACGGACTACCATACATCAAGAAATCCCATGCATTTCTGGGAGCTAAATGCAGAAAGCCCACAGGCATAGACACTGCAAATCTCTCCATGCCAAAGTACTGCAGAGATTTCCTGCCTGGATGAGTGTCAGCTGCATGGCATGTGCTCAGGAAGTGTGACGCCTCCTCAGAGTATTAACTTTATGAGCGGGCTTTATGGGGCTGAGCCACATGTGGGCTATAGAGGGGTGGGCTGTAGAGATGCCAGAGATTCTGGTCATAAAGCACTGAAGTGCCACAGTCGTGTGTGTTCAGAGAGATTTGGGCCGCAGTGCCTTCCCCTCTGTGCCTCCTCCCTACCTGACAGCCCCCCCAGCGAGCTTTGCTTCCACCTTCACTGTGCTGCACTGAATTTTGTTCATCAAGAACTTAGGGGTCTGTTGATGGAAAAAGTATGGACATTTCTGGTTTACGCAGTTGTTTCTGCTACTCTGTACTCTCACGTAGCCACAGAGATTCACCCTAGGAGCTGCGTTTCCATCTGAGTTTTGAAACAGGATCCCGGGTGTGTACACAAGGCTTCTCAAAGTCTTCCTCCCAAGTGACTGATACACCAAAGTGAAGACCGACCAAGGATTTTGAGCAGCTCTCCTCCTCTTATCAGGTAGAGCTTCCCTCTGGACAGCAGTGGGTTTCAGGCCTCCGACACAACTTTGAAGTGGCAGAAATATTCTTTTTATTTCTTTGGAAAATAGAAGCTGTAGATATCAACACTAAAAATAAATTAATCTCAATTTAGACAAGTCCAGATTTTCTTTTTAACTGAACAAGATGCTGAGTAAAGACTCCCCCCATGGGAGCCCATGAATGCTGGAACCCACTCAGGACTGGTTTGAATGACCTCATCTGTACAAACACGAAGATTCACAAACAGTTGTCATCCTAGTCAGTGAGATACCAGTTTCAAGTTCAAATGCTCCAATTCTTATACTCCTGTAATCCAATCCTGATCCGGATTTCCGTCATAGGGGAAGACTGCAAACCGGCTGGTTGGCATTGCTCTCACCTGGGGTTTGCTTCTCACATCATTAGTCACAGCAACAACCTGTCCTGGGCTGCCGAATTTGTGAGTACAACAACCCCGTGCATTTGCCCTGCTCTACTTGCTCAAGTTCTTGGTGAGCTCATCTTTCCTGGGAGCTTCTGGCCAGACCAGCTATGCGAGGGAGGGCTTACCATGTATTCACAGGAGAGCCGTTAGCTTCCCGACCTTGGTTTTCCAGCACAGAGCTTCCCGTGTTCCTGAAACAGCAGCTGCTACCTGCACTGCAGCACCGCCTTCTTGGCTTCCTATGAGGATCAAAAACATCTTTTCAGTACTGTTTCCTTTGCTGAGTTTTCCCAGTCATGAATTTTCATCTTTGCCCAAAAGTACTTGCATTCCGTTTCAGTGAAAAAAGGCAGATTCTTTGGGAGCTCATCAGACGGTTTATAAGCTTGAACCTCTACCTCCCAGAGTCTCACCTGACATACACTGTCGAGACTCTCCCACAGCAACATAAGAGACTCTGAGCCTCCCCTGCAGCAGTTTCGGATATTTTTCATGCACTAGAAAATGACTAGTAGGTAGCTCAGGAGTTTTTGCACAAAATATTCATACTTTCCCTCCCCTTGCCCTGGATTTTTGCTGTAGCAAGGCTAAAATATAAATCAGTGGCATAGCTTAAGTGAATTTCAGTGATGGAAGGGGAATTATCTAATAGCCAGAACACTTCCCTGCGATACAGCGCATGATGAGAACATCCCCTGAAGATGGCTGCAGCTATATTCAGAGCCTAGCATGAAAACACTAAGTCCTGCACTTCTTATGCTCTCAATTATATACCTCAAAGTGTCTTGAACAATTCTCGGCTATGATTAGATTTGCTATGCGGACTTGGTGTGGTATCACAGCTGAAATGCCAGGCAAGAACTTTGTTGTCAGTAGCTGTTAGTTATCCCCCTTGAGCCAATGGGAGCTGCCTTCGCTTTTGCTAAGCTCCTCTCAGCTGCAGCTTACTTTTCGTACATCTGTATGTCTCACAGCGTGCCCGTGTCTCCTGAATGATCTAAAACCAAGACATTGCCAGTAAGGATGGCGGAGTGGAATGGGTGGGGGTTGTGAAGATTTTGTTGGACACGCAGCTTGCTGACTGATAGCTCGGAGGATTCCTTTTTTATTAAAAAAAAATAGCAAGCCAGAAGCGTACACAACCGTTTTCCTTGCTCTGACTTAATTATGATTATTTTACCTTGAACTCCTTGCAGTGGCTTTTAGAAGACCGGTGTAAAATTGCTCTGTGATCTGAAGGAACGAGCTCAACAAACATAATCAACTGAAATCAAATGGAAAAAGGAGTCTAATAAATACAGGCTGCTTTCAGCCGCTGCCTGTGGTCCCTTGACCCACTCTGATCCAAAGTTTTCAGCCCAGAGGCCATGTCTGCCCTCTGTAACGGAGCTCAGCTGCTGCATAGGGCTACTAATCTTACCTTTTGCTGTTTGGATATGTTATTCTCATCAGGTCTTCACATTTTATTGGATACATTTATATATTCATTGGAAACAGCGCAACTATAAAAGAACTGACAGAAGAAATTCACAAGGTTATATTTAGCTCCTGGGAAACTGTCCTGAGACTTTCTCCAAAGCCACTGATCCCAAAATCACCTCAGCACAAATTTCATATTACTATCCTCCCTCACCCAAGCCACATTTGTATACAATTGTATCTGTGTATGCTTAAACATAGATAGTTGATAAGAAGTGATTTCTGGCTCTCTTGTTTCCTCTCTAAATTACTGCCTCTCCTTAATTTTAGTACATTAAGCTCATGTAATTTTCTTTCCTCATGCTTTTTCTCAGCATCCTTATACTATATGAAAACACCTTTCAAAATACAGCTATGCATACCACTTTGACATCAGACTGTTCCTTTTTTTAGTGTCTTCTGGTTATTACCTGCCTCCCGCTGTCTCTGTTTTTTCCTAACGGCAGCCTTTTAAAATAAAAATATCCTTTCTTCATCGAATTGTGCATGATCAGTAAGATAGCTGGTTTTCAATTTCTGTAATTATAATATGCCTGACTAGTGCCTTCCTAATCTTCACAGCATTATTTTTCAAAAAAATAATTTTCTATTATGTGTAAAATATTTGAAGATTTCCTTCTGAGCACATTTCAATTGTAGCTGCATTTTATGTTTAGTAGGATATTATCTCCAGAACCTGTCTCTGTATTACCTTTCCTACTGACAAGAACATATATTAAAGATGTACTTCTTTGTACATCACATTACACCTGCAAATTTAGCTATTGAGCAAGCAGCGTTTTTTGCTGAAGCATTTTAAATATATAAAGCATCACGGATGTTTGAAGAAGGAAAAGATGGTATAGGCAGTCTTGTTCTCCTGATAATGCAGTGTTTTTCATCTCTTCTTCCTTTTAACTCACTTAGCTGTAAAATACGGTGCCACCAACACACTGAAGAAAGAATGGCATACACCTGGTTGGTCAGCAGGGTTGGGAGGTTTTTTTGATACGTAAAGGTAATTTATATCTCAAGGTGAGATGCAAACAAAGATTTGCCATAATTTTGCAGAAATCACAAACTGGAAGTTTTCAGCTAGAAAGGGAGCTTTGGTTTTGATTATGTCAATAGAATCTAAAAGAGTAGGTTCCTGAAAGCAGTATTTAGGATCTGGACTTTCTGATTTGCTGAGACTTATCCTTGCTTGTTCTTGGTTCAGTTTCATCTTTTGCTTCTACCCATACCCCATCTCCACAAGTCACTTATTGCCTTCTTCTCTGTGGCCAAAAGGATCCCAAAGCCCTGTCATATGCTCTCCCTTGAGATATTTCTGGAGCTTGGTTGGCAGGTGCTTTAGAAATTGGTTGACAGCCATGTTACAGAGCTGGAAACTCAATGGGTATTACTAAACCTCTTTGTGCTTAACACTGAAAGAGTGGTGTACCATGCCTGCTGGGAGAAGATGGAGTTAGGCTTGATGATGACCTAAAGAAGAACAGAGCATTTTGGTTTTTTGCATTTCTGTAGATTCCTGCTTATATGATTTCTCTGAACATACACTGTTAGAATAATTTTCTCATGCTCACATAAGTCTGAATTTAGCAAGATTATTTGTAAGGAAATTCTGACCTGAGAGGTGAGGATGTGTGTTTGAATTTGAGCCTTCACAGGTTCTGCCCTTTTGTTGCTCTGCCTTTGCCTTGGCTACCTGGTTACTTTCTTTTAAAACAGGTGTAGAGTCAGGTATGACCTAGTCAGTGGCCCCCCTTACCCCTATTATGCCGAATAGTTCATAAAGTGATACCTCATAATAGCTCAGATCCTCCAGTTTCACTGTCCTTTTCATTGCTCATCTTAATTCCTTCTGTTTTGCTCTGATTTTCTTCATACTGAATTTTATGTAGAGTTAGAAATACGGAGAATCTCCATCTCCTTCTTCTTTCCCCTCTCTGCTTTATGATGTTTATATATTTACTACCCCAAATGATGCATTTGGCACAGCTTTTTGCTTTGAAAAGATAGGTTTCCTGGACCTACTCCCAGACAGAATGTCAAGATTCCCCTATTAGTTTATTTTTCCATGAATGTTTCCATTTTTCCATTCCATTTTTCCATTTTGTCAGAATGGAATTTGTTTCCTTACTTGCTAGTCATACCTTCATCCCTTTATTCATTTATTGCATTAATATTTTGCATTAATATTTTACTTGTCCTGAGTTTTGCAACATTTCAGAACAGTACAGCTAGTTTGGTTGTCAGCTATGTTTATTATTTCATCATCTCAACTAGGACTATACGATGTAACTATACCTTGGGCTTGCCCAAGTGCCCCTTTGCATCCTACCTGGCACTTGTGCTCATTCACAGAAATACATTGACATGATCCTGATTCCTTTAATGTTTCTCAACCTATACTTTCAAAATGTTTTGAAAATGTTTTGAAAATGTTTTTTTGATATTTTTTTCTAGCATATTTTATGTATAGTCATTAAATAAAGTAGAGTGTAGTTGTTTTTATCCTAGGTGTGTTTAGCTGGCAGAAGGCAGGAGAGGGAAGGACAGGTCTGTTCCTAAGGACTCGCAGCAATACAAAGGCAGGAATAGCCTGGAGGACTAAAATTCGGTGTTCTTTTCTTTAATTATTGGTTGGAGAAAGACCTTGCTGTTTGGTAATCTCTCAAAAGAGCTGAAACTGGGAATTTGTCCAGATGACTGGGTGGTTTTGTTAGGTTATGCTGGGGATTTGGGGTGATATAAGCCATGCTTTATTTGATTTTCTGGGGAAAAAAAAAGGGAGAGGTTGATTTATTTTTCTGTTCTGAATTATTGAGTCATTTATTATACAGTAATGTCGGGAAGTTCTCAGCTGAGATCACAGCCTGTCTGGGCAGGACAAAATCAAAATACATTGTCACAGCTACAGTGCCAATGGATTTACAGACTAAACAGCATGGTGATATAAAATGACTTGCCTAAGGATAAAGAGCAGGTCAATGGTAGAGATGTACATAGAGCCCAGATCTCAATTTTTAGCCACTGGCTCACACTGTCTGTTGAAAACAGCTATTACTCAAAAAGGGGAGGTGCAGTCTCAGGCCTCCTATGAGGAGTTTCACTAGAAATAGTGGTGGCATCTCCCCAAGTTTGTACCCTTCCTTGGAAGATGACAGGTTTTCCTAATCCCCGGCTGCACCTGTTTCCCACAGGCAGCTTTTCTTATATGTGGCAGCATATTCAGGAATCCCACATTTACATTCTGGAAGCAAAACTTCCTCGTTCCAGAGCTTTATTCTGACTGCTCTGTTCTTATCCAAATTTTGGAGAGCAGTCTCCTATGTTGGCAGTTCTGGTCTTCTGAATATGTGACTTCATGCTGCGGTATATAAGGCTTATGACTATATTTGTTCTTCTAAAAGCCGCTGCTGTTTGTCTTATAAAGTTTGTTTCCTGTGGGAGAAATAGAAATGCCATGCTTCCTTGTGGAGATTTTTTTTTTATTTTATTGTGGTTTTGATAAATAAAGAATGCAAGCTAAAGCGGAGTCTAGCAAAGTACAATTCCTCTGCCAGACATTCTTCTGCATGGGCTGATGAAACACATTTCACAGCCATAATCCTCAGTCACCTGGCACATCAGTTCCCCATTCCATTTAAAAGTCCTGGCATTACTGTAATAACTGATGAAACACTTATTTCAGGGATCAACATCAAGGTCCTAGCTTCCTGCCTGTGCTTAATTAAGAAGATTACTTACCATTTGTCTACCTAAAATAATAAAAGGGGATCTCAGGCGCTCTCTCTCAGTTGTCTTTGAAGGCTGCGAGCAAAATGCTTGGCCAAAGGCCAGTGACCTTTCGGTAATGACGGCCTTGGATGCTGCTAGGAGCCCTCCCCGTAGAGCACCGGGCAAATAACGATAATCTTCCCCCTCCTGTCAATATAGTGGAAGCAGTAGGTGCCACAATCTTTGACACTTCTATGACTCATTTCATCTCCAGGCTGACAGAGCTATACAGACTATTAAGCACTCCCTTTATAGGCTTCCCATTGTAATCAGAGGGTCTATTTTTAGCCGCTTCTTTTCCAAAAAGGAAAAATTAAGATCGAGTACATTTAATGTGCTTTCACAATAACTCTCTGTGAAGAGACTGGGGGTTTTGTTTGGCTGCTCTGTCATCTTATTTTTCCAACCAGCCTGAAGACACCAAACCAAGGACTGCGAATGCTTGGGGACAAATCGCTTAATTTAGAGAGAAATCAAGAGTCCCCCCTCAGTCCTTTTCCACCCGCACATGCCCTGTGCCCAGGAGGGCTAAGAGAGGGACGGGAAGGGGCTGCAAGGTCTCTGAGCCATCCCACAGGTGAAATCCACGGAAACAGTGTGGCCCCACCACAGTGTATGTGGGGGAGCTGGCAGGGAGCAGGGGAACGCTACAAAGGGTTTGCTGCTCTTGGTGTAAACACCCCGGGTAACTTGCAAGCAGGATATTGCATATTGGGTTGTGAGGTAGGATGCAACACGGCTGGTGTGGCAGGTTACTCAGCTGCAGGACTGCAGAATAAGAACCCATCCCAGACTCATGGTGTACAGATAATGTTAAATTGCCCCACTTGCAGCTCAGTGTCCTTCTGCACTCAGCGTTGTTTGGCGTCTCTTACACACTAGGCACAATGATAACTTGACTTGTGTACAGATTTCAGAGCCTGCATCAAACAGAAGACCTATCAAGCGCCCACACTCTTCTCTTTGCAGGATCATGAATGTCTGCAGTAAAAGTGGTAAAATTTAGGCTGGCTTTTTTTTTTTTTTGGATGGAAACACATCACATTTATGGTTCTAGCTTTACAGTCTGGAGAAATAAAAACAAGTACAGTATGACAAATACATTGGAAGAGATGATGTTCTTCAAGCTAGAAAATATACAGGCAATATCTTGGAGTTTCTAACAACAAGGGAGTTTGTCACTTCTTAACTTTTACAGCTCTTATTTGGTAGAGTTGTTGGCCTCTTGGTAACACAATATCTAACCAATACACATCTCCTCTGCAAGATACCTCCTGAAAAGAAAATACACCTTTTTTTTTAATATAGGCAATGATTCTCATTCTGTCTGCCTAGCCTGCAACTGAGTTCTGAGTGAATTCTCTAATGCACAAGACATAAGTCACCTTAATAATTGAGCCACCCATCATCAACACAAAGTGTGCCTTAGATAGCTCCTGCAGTGACTGGTACAGTGAAGTTGTTCCTCTGTACAAAGCTAGCGTGAGTGGGAAGAGATGGTGAGGAGAGGAGGTGAGCTTGGAAGCTCTGCTGACAAATCACTCATCCAGATTTCCACTCTGTACCATGTGCAAGAACCCTCACCAGTTATTCTAGGGACAAGTTCCTCCCTTTTCTCATTTACCCATCGATCCTGTCCTCGATTTTGGTGTTTTGATGAAAATATAGACTTGATATTTAATGAAAAAAATCACTTTTCTGAAACTATAGGATTCAGTTTTTTGAATCAATTTCTATAGTATTGGAAAATACAATGGGCAAAATTATGCCTCTGTGGCTGTGCCAACATCAATAGGGTTGCAGGATTTGATGTCAGGATTTTAATGCTGTCCCAGGTATCTCAGCATTCCTCTGCTATCCCTATCTTCAATATTTACTGCTGAAAAACATGTAAGAAATGGAAATGTTCTCACTTGCTATTTCTGTGGTTTATAGTCTTCTCATCTTTTATATAAATGAAGATAATGTTTTTAAAACATGCTACATAGTAAGTTACAGATTATTTATAGAACTTCTGTATAATTGGTTTCCAGATACCCCCTTCTTCTCCCCCCCAAACCATAGATCTCTCTTGTTTGTACTTGAATAATGTTTTTT
The DNA here is from genome assembly GCF_003343035.1 of Apteryx rowi. Taxonomy (NCBI): domain Eukaryota; kingdom Metazoa; phylum Chordata; class Aves; order Apterygiformes; family Apterygidae; genus Apteryx; species Apteryx rowi. Next base: position 16,798 of record NW_020447586.1, read on the forward strand.
GCTTCTGGGGACCTTAGGTGGGCACCAGCACTATAAATGCTCAGATCATCAGATACTTCCCTGCTGACTACTGTCTGAAATGGCTCAGGAATGATTCCGTAAAAAATGGTTGCACTAGAGGATATGTAATTAGTTGCTTCCTGCAGTGAATATTTGATCTGGTAAAATGTGAAAGATGACATTTTTGGAGAAAATACATTTACTTTTGAATTAATATAAGGCATTTTTAATATTACTTACATTTTAATTACAAAGGTTTTGTTGGTTTTCTGGGACCCTCTAATCCTGAATATTGAAGGTACAATAACAGTTTAGCGCTAGATTGCAGTATTTATGGATAATGCCTGGTCTTATGTGGAACTCTGTCAGAGTGGGAGACGGACCCGGAGTAACGATTGAGTCTCAATGTGAGTATGATCGTTCTCCCTTTATTCAAGCTTTTACAGAGTATATATAGACAGGYGATAGAGCATGTGCTAGCAACAGCTATATGATTGGTTTACAGTTGCTGTTCACGCACCTAAAGCGAATATATGATTGGTGCTAGGTCGCTGTCCACGCGGAGGGGTCCGTCGACATTTATGGAACCTGGTTCCGTCTAGACTTGTTTACCAGTTTCGTGAATACCTTCTTTTGTAGTGCTCAAGGCCGCTTCAAGGAGCGCTTGCCTTGGCCTTGATTCCCTCCCTTACCATGAAGACGGGATTGCTCATCCCAATCAGATCATGCCCTCTCTCGCTTAACCATTCTTCCACAGAACTCCTCTCTGAATGCCCTAGGAAATGCTGTCCCTCTTTCAGCAGCCCTCCTTCCAGTATCACCTGTGCAGGTGACAGAGGCTGTTAGAGCCCTGCTCATCCTACTCCCTGTAATTAGCAGTAAGCAGTAAGAGATCCCCCCTTGGATCGGCAGCCCTTTCCATGGTGCAACAGGAGCAGGGGGATCTTGCAGTGTCCCTGCTTAGTTCTCCTTGCTTAATTAGAGGTCTAGAAACCTTCCTAGAAACCTTCAGGCCTTTCCATGGAGAACGTGGTCTGTCCCATAGAGGGAACATTGCAGCAAGTGACTGGTTATCATACAGATGAGATGCAGAAACAAGGTCCTGGGTGCATACTGGTGGATTTCATGTTTGATATTTGAGAAGCGGCTCCAGCCTGAGCACAGGAAGACCTGCCCAATGGTCAGTGTTCTGACCAGCTGTTGAGAAAGCTCTTCCACCAAGTTGAAAGCACATTCTGCAACATTAGCTGATTTCCACATGCAGTAGGCTTGCACTCATTTGTCTTGCTGTCAGGACATTCCACACAGCACAGAAAGCAGCTCAGCAAGCAAAAGTAAGCCCCAGGCAGCAAAGCCTGAGCAATGAGTTAAATATAACTCTATAAAATACCTCTAATGGCCATGGCAAATAGGACTCTCATATTAGCCAGAGAGATGATAATGGCTGGGTTTTTCTTCCCTTTCTTTAGTGTCTGTCTGTGGCATAAAATACATATTCTTCATTTTAAAAATGAAAAAGAAAGAAAAACACATGCTTTGAAGCACCTTTTTTTTTCTTGGTGACTAATAAACTCAGAATTCTTCTTTTCTGCAACTCACCTGTGCACACGCTTATAGCTGTATTGTTGTTACTTGCTTGAGCATCCTTCCATCACCTGTAATGAACTTAAAAGTGTTCACATATGAATGCTTCTCTCCTCACACACTTCCCTGCTCCCTGGGATCAGAAGTGTGAATCTTCTAACATTGCTACTTATTTGGGGAAAGATGGAAAATATCAGAGTAAAACATGTTGACCTTTTCCAGTCTTCACAGTTTTGGCACCCTTTCAAGAGGCAAAAAAAATCTTTACGTTCTGAAGGTGACTATTTGGGACTTTTTGCAACAGAATTAGTGGAGGGTTGAACTTTTGAAATTTCAGGGTACCACTGCTAAGTTCGGCAGTAGAGAAACTTTGCTTGCCTGTGGAATACCTTCGCTTCAGTTCAGTTTGCAATTTGATATATTAGATATCATGCCTCCTTACTGCCATGAAGAAATCCCAGAAAGACCTTTTGATGCTTTTGGAAGAACAATTGACCCGACACTATTATAAAATGAACAAACATCTCATTTGTTCAAATATGCTGGAGCTGCTGTCACTATAATTCAAGATATAACTCGTCTTTTCTGTTACTAGCAGTGGTCTCTGCCACTGATTATAATGTATACAGGAACTGAAAAGTCTTCCAGGTCTTATCTTAAGAAAACTTAATGTTAGATTCTTGACTAGCAGGTAAAGACTTATTAGAATTTTAAAGTTGTACTTGAAAATAAGTAAAATTTAAGAGACAAAAATGTTTGAGATAAGTTTTATCTTGGAAAGATGAAAACAAACAAATGATAAATAGTTTTTGCAGATGAGATTATGGTTAATCAAGAACCTGGTTGGTCCTAATGTGGTCCTAGCTTCCCTGAGGGACTGAAAGAATAATGTGATCATACAAAGATGTGGCTGAATGCAGAGCCTTTCTAAAAAGGCTTAGCTCACGTTAAAGTATTATAAAAAACAATTGAGGTTTTCCGTGTGGACTGACTGAGTAATGTTAAAACGCACTTCTTTAACTCACTTCCCAGCCCACAGGGACTGAATTGTGATGAAGGATGGATCTGGGCTTGGAAGGTGTGAAGAGCCCACCATGGGAAAAACCTTACAGAGCAGCGGGTAGGACAAGGGTGAAGTGGACAACATCAGGATTTCAAGTGAGCTGGCAGCTCACTGAGGAGAAGAGCCTTCAGAGTGTAGGAAATGGTTTGATATTAATAACATATTGTTGAAATACAACAATCTGCAAAGTCTGGTCTGCTCTCTGTTTTAGAGTCTAAGCTGTGTGATCTCTCTGGTTGTCCATAGGCAAGCAATAGATATTATAGACTTTAAAACTGAGAAGAGTTTTTATTCTCTGTTTAAGTCACTTCTACTGAATTAAAGGACCTCGGAAGCCTGCTTTTAAAGTAAAGGAGAATTTGGGTGATTATTATTACCTTTATGTTCGTGTTTGAGTAGTAACCCCAGAGACTCCGTATGTATCTGTTCTACCTGGTCTGGGAGCTATATAAACAAGTACCACATTGCTTGTAACTTCAGGGTTTTTTATTGCCTAGGAAAGGTGAATTGGTGTAAGTGGGAATAGAGAAGTGGTTATAGATTGCAGCAGATGAAAATGATCAATGAATAGATTGATCTGGGTGATTACAGCCTGGATGTAAAAATGATGTAGGGTAAACAGTGCCCGTCATGCTAAGAACCATGTTTGTGGAAGAACCATATCATCAAGCCATAGCAATTATTTGGTTTAAATCATGTGTGTCAAACATTTATATTTTTGTCAAATTAACCAGAGGACACAATAAGTGTTTATGCTGCCTTTATGCTGATTTTATACTGGCTGTGAGAAAACATATCATGCCCATTGGCATAGAGCACATTGATTCAAAATATCTTGAATAAATAACAGAGTGAATTTATACTTTGTATTACAAGGACTCAGTATTTTTTATTCTGTATCAACAGCCTTAAATTTGGATTTACAATGCTGTAAAACTCTGGTCTGAGAAGACTTTTGGCATGGAGAGCTGAGGGACAGAGGCTACCTGCCGGCATATTTGAAGGCTTAAGCTCAGTGATAACTAGTTTTCTAGCAAAAGCAAGTTATCCATGAGTGCTGTGCAAGGTGGAAGGGCGGACATGAAGAGAGGCATACTGACAGTGTTATCTACAAATGTTAAATAATGGAGGAAATTGTAATACCAATGGAGGTAGCCTTTGGATGTTTGACCCTACGTATCAGAACTGTCTGAAAATCACTCCTAAAGTTGAAACCAGTTGAAACCAGTATACAGTGTGGAGGAAAGAGCTGCTGAACAATCACAGGTGGTAAGTTTGCTGCAGGGTCGGCACTTGGCCAATGTTTCAGACTGGTTTTGATGAAGTATTGAAAATGAAACTTTGATGCGACATTTGAAGACTCTGAATAAGTCTAGATCTTAACCCCTCTCCCCAGAAAAATGCATATGTAAATATGGGAGCATTTATATCTGAAACCAGTACTGCAATGCTATGAATTGATATGGGCTTTGAAAGTGGCATATGCCAATTAGACAACTTTCCTGAAGTCAAGTCTCCCTCCACAGTTGCACATCCTGCTTTTAGGTGCTGGGAGGGGTGCTTCCTCACATAGTTAACCATTTGAGGAATACTTCTACACAGAGCTAACATTCATTATTGCTTCCTCTCCTTGCACTCCTTTATTTTTTTAGAACTTCTTCTCCATTCCAAATAAGAGCATTCATTATTATGGTAAAACATGCCTAGTTTCAGATACCTCAGAATGTAATGACTATACTTTCCATCACTGTTGTAGCTTGACACTTCTGAATCTGGATTCCAAAGAGAAATTTCTAGGATGAGTGAAGTCTGATGTCTAACTTTCCTATATCTGATTTTCTAACAAGTATTCATTATATAGCCTTTGCAACAATAGTAGTGAATGAATTACATTCTAATGAAAAGAGCAAAATGAGGGTCACACCAACAAACTATTCTAGAAGAAAATGGATAAAATAAAGTGAAGCCTTTTTCTTTCACTTAAATGAATAGCCCATCTGTGCATGATTAAAGTGTGCTCTTACCTCATGCAAGAAGAAAAACATATGGATGAAGGTAAATTGTAAGATATGAAAAGGTTGAATTTAGTTTAACATTTATCTTGTAGCCCAAGGACTTCAAGAGTCAACCAAATTTTCTCTGCTCTGCAGAGGCATTCAGATTTTCCTAGTCCTCTATGTCCTTTGAATTCTGCTGTGATCTAGATATATATGTTTTAGTTTGGATGGCAGCCATAGTAAAACATGTCAGATAATTATGTAATTTATATGGTGCTTTCAACCCCTCTGCTTTTTTTATTATCAGAAAATAACCCCCCCTTTAAACGTATGGAGTGGGAAATAGTTGTCATATAGGAAATGACTGCTTTTTGTCCTTGCATGACAAAGGACCTTGTATATGTTGAAAAGCATGGCTCCTGCCTTTAAGCTAAAGGGGGATAGACTTTTACTAACCTGGTTTCCTGGATTCTTTAGCTGCCTTTATTCCTAGCAAGCATGTGTTAAATCTTTTTATGTCACCATCGTAAAACGGGCTGAATATTGTGCCATCGGCACAAGCTCTGCTGACTTCTAAACAGTTGGCGATACAAACCTTTTCAAGTCCAGATCAAAGATACCATCTGCTAATCGAATTGATCAAGTGTGGTAGTTTTGCTAACAATGGTCTCTGGGCTGTAACTAGACAAGAATGCAGTAGAGACAACATGGACTGGGCTTCAAACATTTTCAGTCAAAAGGGTATACCTGCTAGAGAAAAGAGGAAGGGAAGGGAAGGAAAGAAGGAAGGGAATGGAAAGAAGAAGAAAAGGAGAACGAAAAGAGAGGGAAAGGAGAGGATTCCTGAGGGAGGATACACAACTAGAAGTGATATTTGTGTATTGATTCCTCTTAATAAGCAGACTCACTCTTCAAGTCTTCTTTAAGGACATAAATCTAAAACATAGTCAATAACCTGTTTGGAAGTTCGGGTCTGAGTTTTCCTTTTCTTCCTACTTTACCAGCTTTTCCTTGATTCTGTTGCAGGTTTATTTTGCTTTGTTTTGCAATTTATTTGCCTGCACCAATGTATAATGTATACCTTATATATTTTCCCCTAAAATTATAATAAATGAACTAGTTCTCTCTTTCATGCTCTCTTTTAAAACACACATTATTTCAGTAGCATGGTTATCATAAGCTTTAGTGAAATATGACTAGGCTCTGGTGAGCTGGAGTGATTTATTACTTTTTCCTTAAAGTGGGTCTTTTCATTAGCTTACATAACAAGGCTTTCTTAATGGAAATAGGAATAAATAAAGCAAATGTTTTGACAGTGTTTTGATATTGTAAACAGTTGCTCACTTTCCATGGCATATTAAAGGAGCTACCTTGGACATTTAGTTATTTTCTGTTAGTTACTAAAATCTCTAACGGAAATGTAGGTAGAATAGATCTGTTTCACAGGGATCTGCTGTTTCCACAGAACCTTTTATTTATTTTGGTATCCATTAATATAAAGTTATTTAAAACAAAACTTCATAGACCTTAATCTTTTGAAACCTTGTTGTACACATAGCAGTGAAAAATGGGATAACAGTAGTACATAGCACACTGAGGGAAAACGCTCTGAAGTTTACTTTAAAGAGAACTTTTTTTTCTTCCTTAAACGCCTACTTACTCTGAGCATATAAGCAAGGCAGCAGACAAACCCGAAGTGAAGTTACAAAATAGAAAGAAAATAAGCTGAATTATTTTCAAGAGCAGATTTTGTTACTAAGTTTCCCTCTCTTCTCACAAATATTCTGGGATTTAATGCCATTTTTTAACTTGTGATTCATCTAATTTATGCCTGACTTTACGTTGGAATGGGCAGAGAGCACATCAGATACCAAATTTAACTTCAGCTGTACTCTGTGTCTGAAAGGATCTTTCTGCAGGAGCTCTGCAGAAGCTTGGAGGGAGTTCGGGTACCATATCCATATCTCTAAGCAGAGGCTCGGGGCCTTATATTGCCAGGTCTCTAAGGCAGAAACCTTGTCCTAATTCTTTCCCAACCAGGCGGCAGAGGCTGCTTCTGTAGTGGAAACAATCTGAGATTGCCACTATGAATATTATCACGTATCAAAGATTTCGTAACAAGTTTTTTGTTTCTGGACACCCTTATCAGCACTATCATAACCACAGACAAATGTTGTGCATTTACTTATTTTTTCCCTTTTATTTACAATCTCACTTTTAAAACCAGTCCTTCATATCAGGAGCTCCCAAACATGCTTGAAATTATAATGCAAAGACCTTAAGAATGTAATTCTTTTGAATATCAGCACATATCTATCTAATAAACTTTTTTTTTTCACATCCAGACTAGTGTTTTCATCTTATGGTTCATGCCACATACCTTAATATATAGGCACAAAACTGAGGGGATTGTATTTTGGCCATAGCATTTTGCAGTAATCGCAGCAGCGTGTTAGCCTGTACCAGCTTGTTTCTCCTTGCTGCCATTTGTTCTGGTATCCTTCAGAATTATGACAACAAGCAATTCCCACATTTTACAGAACAGGCAAGACCTAAAATCCTTTCGTTTTTAGAAAATGCTGGCTGAATCTTACTGAACCCCAAAATAAAGCAAAGGATAATCCAAATTAAAATTAACTGAGTTAATGAAAAATCAGAATTATTTTTGATTGGATTGCTTTTCATTAGCTCTTCCTTGAAGCTCCTAATAATTGCGCAACTCAGACAGTTCAGGTCAGTGCGGATTTGGCAGCCTTTCTGCTTTGTATAATGGGCAGCCAGGCAGTTCTGTCCAGAATGACACTGCAAAGAGCCTGATGACAGGATGGAAAGGACAAGGAGTTGGTGACACCATCTTCTGGGGCAGAGAGGAGCTGAGGAGGACAGGCAGATGAAGATCAACATGGGTGAAGTTTGAAAGGAGATGACCCACCAGCCAGTAGCAGCGTGAAAATGATACAGAGTCTCTCAGCTACCCCTCTGCAGATAGCAATAAATGAATTAAAGTTTAACTGCCATTATAATTTAATCACTATGGTTTACTTTATAGCTTAGTAATTATTAAACATTTAATCAATTTTTTGTTCCTTGATTAGACCTCACCTTAAATCACCAAGTACATAAATAAAGCATTCTAAGAAATTCATTTTACAATTCTGCCACATGAGTAGAAGTGGGATCACTATGCAAAGCATATGACCCCTCTGCAATGACCATATGTCCTTCAAAAATTTATTCAAAGTCTCAAAACCTTTGCCAGAGCTCTTCAGGAGAGCAATGAGAAGTTATTAAAATGGGTACAAAACTAATTAAGAGTTTGCAAATGCCATGGGAATCAAAGGTTGGTTTTGTCTTTGCACAGGTTAATAACAGGACACCACATGGTTCTGTACTCAGGCTGGTATTTATTGTGGCTATGGATCGTATTAGTAACTTCAATAGGTCTGAAGATTACAGCATGGGGGCTGGTGTGGCCAAGTTCCAGGTTTTGAGGAGCTGCCACCCTGTGCACAAGCCAGCATCCCACTTGTGTGGAGCAGAAAGCAAGGGTGTCCCACAGGTCTGGGCAAACACCACAGCATCAGAGGATAAAAGCTGCTGGTCAGAAAGCTTTGCAAGAGTCGAGGCTGGAAAAGAGAAGGCTAAAACAGGCTGTGTGGGGTGAACAAGTGGGTCACATTTTGGGAATTAAATACTAAAATAAATGGAAATATTCACTGTGGGTATAAAAGAAGTAATGGTGCAAACATAAAATGCAGTAGCAGGTGCAAAACAAGATATATGGTTGTTGAGCCTTGGTACTCTTAAAGGTGACTGTCAATATAGTTTTGAATGCAAGGCTGGTTTTTGCAGCCTTGAACTATTTTGCACGTGACTTTTGCATAAGAAATGTCTTAGCTTTATATGAATTATATTGAACAAAAAGGTATTTTAGTGCTTACCTTTATGTTTTTCTAGAGCAAACTATGCTTATATTTTCATAAAACAGTCTTTTATACAAGGAATTATCATTAACAAAATTTTGAGGCAAAATTTTTGAAGTCCTCACTCAATTTTAATTTACTTTTTGCTCAGGTAGCTCTTCCTGATTAACCGAATGTTTTAAAAATAAAAGATATCAGGAATGCAGTCCTGTCCAAAGCTGAGTTTCTGCTGTTGCAAAGATATTGCATGGATTCTGCAAAAGCACTGTCAGATCCTTAGTTTATTATGTATTAGTTAAGCTGTAATTCTTCCTGCTTATTTTATTCCTGATTTTTCTTGACAAACTCTTTGGTGCTACTTAAGCAAAGAAAAAGTTGCCAGTAAGTTCCCTGCAATAAGTTTACAACACTTTTGCTTGCATCACACTGGGCAAACTGAAAAACATTTGTTTTCTGTCTTCCTTTGCAAAGAAAAACAGTATTTAAAAAGGTATTTAAACAGTATTTCAAATTTCCAAGGAAAGCCCCATTCATTAGAAAGCCTAATAAATAGTCACTGTATAGGATCAAATACACATCATTCAAACAAGGGGAGCAGACAATTAAACTGAGCTTTTTATTTCTCTGTAACCTTGGTTGGGGTTCTTTTGTCAGCTCCTCAGAGTTGAATTTAATTTCATGTTTGCATAAAGTCTGTGGAAAATCTGCCACTGTTTCTACCTTTCCTTTGCTTACACTTCATTGAAATACAAACTATTTTTAATCTTGGTTAATATTAAATGATTTTTTTTAAATCTAGTTGATACCTGGCAAGTTGGCTGTTGAAGGGGGAAGTGTACAAGAACACTTTTAACAAATGAGAGAGGAAGCTGTCAGGCTGCAATGGACTTTTATAAGGCATCAAATGACTGGTATCAAATGCCTGCTTCCGTTCCAAAAAAGAAAAATGAGTGAGATTTTCCTCTAGGAGGTTTGGTGTCAAAACAACTGATTTTTTGAAGGATCACTGAAAAATAACTATTCCTTTCTGTTCCCATTGAACTGGTGCCATTTTTCTCTTGTGCTTGCGAGTTTGAATGCCTCAGCTATCAGCTCTTGTCATTTTTCCTGTCTCCGGTATGCCACAATAAAGGAAAATCTCCACAAAACCCATCCACTTTGATATCTGCCATTGGCATCAGTAACCATGTCAGTGGCACTGCTAGAGAGAACAGTCAGTAATTTCTCACAAAACCTTAACAGTCACGTGGGGTTCAGAAAGGTGAGCTTTTGGCCAGCTCAGAAACTTTCTCCCTAGAATGTATTTCAACAAGGGGATTTTTACTTGGTGGGGATTAAAAAGAACACGTTGACGTAGCGTATTTACTGCACGTGTACAGTGCCCACTGGATCCCCTTCCCTCTGCAGCCTGCTGTTCTGTCTTCGGGGTCCTAAGTGTCCTGGTGACAGTAACCTTTAAGGACTGGGCCTGACCCTTCTGGTGTCTTCCTGAGATGCTAGTTGTGTAGCCTGTGCAGCTTAATCTGTTCCTAAACTTGCTGAAGTACCTAAAAATGGGTTGTATTTGTATGTGAAGGTGTGTAGCTGGTTCAATGTCGGAGTCTGTTGCTTGAGCTCTGGTCTTCCAGTAGTACTGGACATGCACAAACCACCATTCTGGCCTTCCAAGGTAGTGTTTGAAAATGGACATATACATTAAATATATAACTGTAGAACATGTAAATATGTATCAAACACATAAAAAATAGCCAGGCTTCAATCCTGAGCAGAAACTCATCCTAATTACTATTTGATCACATGGAAGATATGTAAATAGAAACAACCATTTCTCTTTGCTTGTATGTTCAAGTGCTTACATACAGCATTTTCCTGCTTCTGTATGGCTGTCTCCATACCTCTAGGTTTCTCTTAGCAGTTGGATGTGTTATGGTGTTGCCAAATCCTCCTGTTCAAGGTGTTTGCTCTGTTCCTTTTCCGTTTCCATCTCTAGCTGTTCTTCCTCTGTTGTCTTTGGCCTCCTCAGGTCTTTCCTGGAAGCTCCCAACCCACAGCAGCTCACTGGCAAGCTTATCATTGTACAAAATGCAGTGATTTAAGCACTGCTGGGTCGTCTGAAGGCATCCCCCAAGCAGAATTACCATAGCCATTAAGCAATAGTCACTGCTGTTCATTAAGTTCTCTGATGGGTGTCCTGTTTGAGGGTATTTCCCAGCTGAACACTTCCTGATGACTTAAGATGTATTGTATAATCATAGCTAAATAATTCTAAATAAGTACTTTTTTTTTAGACTGCTCATGATAAGTAGGAAGTGGTACTAGGCAGAGCAAGAGACATGTACAATGTCATTTTTAAATAAAGGGGAACATTTTTTTTCTGTCTGATTTATCATCCAGGACTTTTGTCTAGATCTTTTTAAAGCAGCAATTTAAAACACTTATGACTTTAATGAACTAGTAAATAAATCTTGTTTTAGTATATTAATGATTTCCAGGCAAATTAAATATTAAAAGCAGAGTCTGAGAAGAGTAGCATAAAATAGCTGAAATTAAGATGCAAAAAAAGATGACTTGTGATTAATGTGCATGTATGTGTGTGTGTGTGTGTCTGCTAGCACAAATGAATCAGGCTCATTTAAGAATGGGTAAAATAATAGGGACTAAGAAAGGGCTGTAGAATTATTTGTTAGCGATGATAAAATCAGAGGGATGTGTCCTCCTTTATCCTTCAAGAGAAGAAATAATTAAAAATGGCAAGAATTGACCTCGGGCTTTTGGCCCAGCCCCGAAGAATCACTCTCAAAATTCGAGCACAAGGAAATGTAGTTATAAAGTGCCTCAGCAGACGCTACAGAGCCTCTTGCAGAGTTCTGAACGCTCCCTGGGCAGAGGGAAAATTCACAACAGAAGCAAATGAGATGAGAGATGGAGAGAGAGCAAGTGTGTGTCTTACAAAACAGGTCCCTCTAGGCTTCTGTGCATATCTAGGGCGGTAGTTAAAAACCATGGTAATTTCAATCTCTCCTCTTTTGGGGAATCATTTGTTTACTAAATTTAGTTTTTGGAACCTGATTCATGTGAAATTTCAGTAGCAGAACCGATTTTAAATTCTTCTTAGAAAAAACCTTGATAGGCCTTCTTATAAAGCTCCTTACCTGGAAGAGAGGTACAACAGTCCTCAAATGAGGTGTGTTACCAGCAGAATCATTATTATGTAGCAGAATAGTAATATAATAAAAATTCACTGGTAGTCTGTTGCTGATTTGAGAATGAAGTGAGAATAAGTTTTATTAAACTTATTTTTCTATCTTTTCCTTTTTTTATTAAAATGCCAACTTCTTCACACTAGGCAAAACTTTAAACAGTTTCCCACAGACATTTTTTTCTGGGCATCCTTTGGTTCTCACAACAATGATGTCAAAGGAATATAGGCCTAACTTAACAGTTAAGAAACTTGCAATGCTTTGTGTTCTTTTACTTATATTCTTGAGTAAGTCACTTAGTCCAAAACTCTAAGAAATATCTGTCAAAAATTGGGGACAGAACTCCCATTTTGAAAAAGCCCCCCCTAAATAATGCAGAAAGAGAATGTTTGCTCTTATGCAGGTACAGCTGAAAATGGCACCCTCAAATTATATTTTGGTGCCTAACTTTGGGCAGCCACTTCAAAAAACAAAAAAAAATCTTGGTCTTAGTCTTTCTCAAGGCAAGCTGTGCCTACCTGCATTAAGCGCTTTGCTATCTAGAGAGGGAATGTAAGTACTCCGTAGCACTGTGCTGTTCGCGAGAGAGATTCCCTCCCATTTGATTGCAGTAGTTTTACATGCCCATTTCTTGGCTGTAGCAAGATTATAGCAAAATATGCTCCAGGACGTGGCTGAGAGAGTGTAGGAGTCACTCTTTTGGACAGTTCATTGAGCTCAGAAAATCCATAAAGGAGCCTATGTGGTGGTGTTTTCATTAGCAGTTTGAAATGATAGACATAGTAAACTGCAGATCCAAAACATTAACTCCAGCAGGATTAAAATAAGCTGAGCTGAAAAGAAGGGCATTCTTGACATAGTATTTGTTTCAATAGCAGGAGCCATATAGGATCTGTATGGTATGAATTACTGATATAGTTGTTTTTCTTTATGTCCCATCCATGCTGTTCCTGATCTTTTTGTCATTCAGCACTTTGCTTAGCAGTAATAGGAGGGTAGGATGTGATGCTGAGTATCCACTGGAATTCATACCAAATTCCAGTCAGGGGAGACTCAGTACAGGAAACCGCTGTGTGGGAAGTGGCATAATTTCATCCCTTCCTAAGGCAGACATAGCCCCTCCAAACCAGGATAGTAACCTTAGAAATGCAAGCTTTCTACACCTACCTTCAAGCTGAAATGAAAGGCCTCTCAGATGTGATGGTACCTATTTTAAAAATTGCATCCATTGGCTAGACAGATACGAAGGAAGTGGGAGATCACCATGCAGTATTGCACCATGATGAATCTGCCACATACAATGGGACCTCCTGGATCTCCTGTCTTTTCTGTAGTGTATGATGGTGCTACAGCTTCCCACTGCCCGCCATTAACCTTTCATGGTGGCTGGGGATGTGGGGGAGACACAAAACTTATTCTGGTTTTGCATTTTCTTGTTCTACCCTTGTTCCCATGCCAGAGACCATGCTTGAGTGGGTAATGAGGAAAAGTTCACAGAGTCCCTGGGTTGCCTCTATTCTTTCCTCACTCTGTTTTGCTTTCTAACTCACCAACAGGTCTGTTTTGGCCTTCCCAGTATATTCAAGGCCTATAAAGGAAAATTCTTTTATTTTCTGAGTCTCCTTCTGTGGATCTGCTGCCTCACAATCTCTCTTTAGCCTCACCTCACTGCCTGTAGTTTCACCAGTTCAAGGAAAATAATTGATGTCATCTGTCAGAAATGTAAAGTTCCTCTTCACACTCTTTGCTGACTGACATTTTCTCTGTTTCTCAGTTTGTGAACCCTTTCTTATGGTATTCAGGAAGAGAAAAAATTGTTTCAGGATTGGTTCTCCTAGTTCCTAGCTGTCTGAGCCAATGCATTAAAATGTAGGTCCTTTGAGGATCTCACCAACACAGGCATTTAGGTATGTATATAGGTGTGGGGGGATGCTCCCAGCTTCCCCCCTCCCCCCATATACATTTGGTGCTAGTTACAAGTAGCCTGAATTCCTGTGTTTTACACTCCAAAAGAGAGGATGTCAAGACTTTGAGATAAGGCCTGCTTGGGCCCCAGGACCTTGAGAGACAAAAGCCTCCTCTCACCGCTGGGGCGGTGTTAATTGCTGTGGTCAGAGCTGTCTCCCCCTCATCAGGACCCTGAGAGATAACACCTGCTTCCACTGCTGGGGCCCCATTGCGGACTGGAATGAACTCCTCCTTACCCCAGCTGTGGGATCTCTCCTTGGGACCCCCACTGCAAGAGTCAAGCAGTCATCCACAGTCACTTCAGTGCTGAAGAGTGCGCGAGGCAGCTAGCCTGCCCTTGGGGGTGTTCGGCCACCCCCCCCCCCAACCCGTGACCGTGGGTGCGATGGTCACAACAACGATGGAGGAGAGTTGAGCCCTGCAGCAGCCCAGAGCCAGGTCTGCGCCTGCGTGAAGGGAACTGCAACTGGCCCAGCAGCTCCACCTTCCCCTGAAGGGTACAAACAGGTTGGCCCCGGAGGCTGTCTTGGACTCTTCGTGGGTGGCAGCGGGTCTGCCAACTTGCAGAGCCCCTCAGGCCAGGGATGCAGGTGCCCTCCTTCAGTTACTTCCCTGGGATTGAGGGTACATTGGCTGCTGAGGCAACACGTGGGTAAAAATCAGTCAGAGTTGGTTTGCCTGGTTCATTTGTTTGGGTAGTTACAGTTAGCATGAATTAGCTTTCTCTGTTTACTAAGTAGTTACTGTTAGCATAACTTTTAGTGTAATTAGAAAATAAGTATTCTAGTTGAGCTGAGTTTCTGTTAATACGAATTGTTGCTTTGTACCATTGCAGCTTCTGCAGTAAATTTTGGTCTTTGAAACAGGTTGTGGAGTCACGCAGTAAATCTCCTCTCCCCCTCCTCCCCTCCCTCACGCCACACGAAACCCACACGGTCCAGGACTGTAAGGTAGTCGGTCTCCCACGACAATAGGAGTGCTGGGTCTGAAAGACTGAGGACCTTCACTTCCATGTGAGTGGGACCAGGAATGCCTTTTGTAAATGAGCACAGGGCAAGTCCTTGTCCTTCAAAAGAGACCTCCTCCACCCAGTGCCTCTTTCTTTTTCAGAGGGAGAATATAGAATGGAGACCCCATCGTAATCTGGCCATTTCCTTTTCTTTCTGGGAAAAGTCAGACATTTAGTTGTATGAGACTCATATTTGATTTATACTGGAGCCTTCCACTTTGCTGGACATCCCATTGTGAGACCCAGCTCACATCTCAGCCTTCTTCGCATTTCTTTCACCCCCTTCTAAGTGTTAGAAAATAGGGTGCAATAAACATTTGATGTTCATATCTTTTTAAAGTGGTTTTATAAGTAACACAGTAATAAATTGTAGCATCTGAAAGTAAACAGTAAAAGAAATATAAAACAAAATGTAAACATACTGTAGTTAATGGAATAGAAAATAGAACCCTAAACATACACTAAATAACAAAGTAAAATGACAACTGATTTGTGGTCCAGTGGATTTTGAAATTAGTGGTATTGTTCAGTGTTTTAAGTTAGATGAGAATTCAGCCCCTAAAATGCAACATAAATGTTAAACATTACTTATTAGATGGAATTTTACAATACCAAATAAGACATTATCTGTATTTTAGGGAATTTTCATTCCTAGTTCAGAACTAGGAATATTCAAATAGGGACACAGGAAATAAAATACCAGTTCAACTGTTTTTATATAAAGATGTGTTTTCTATGAATTATTTTTTAAATGTTGCGTCAAGATCCACAATGCTAAGTTAAAAATCCATATGTTTGAATAGTCATGTCGTAACAACTTTTCACTGGAAAGATGAGAATATATGTAGGCTTTCAAATTGTTGGCTTATCATACTAGTCAGATTTTTTTAAAGAAAAAGCCATAGTGCCACTTCTTTTCTATGTAGAAAGCAATATATGTATACTTAGGATTACCTTTACCTTGAGAAAAATCATAAAGAAAATAAGTCTGAAGTCACCATCAGAAAGAAGATGCAGGGAAAGGAGGTAGTAGCATTACATTAGAAAATGAGGATGGTAGGAGTATTGTGGTGGTTCTCTTGTTTTCTCTGTTGCATGCCACCTTGCTCAGATAATCCTAACTCCTCTATTTACCATGCTTGTAATCATAATATTTGTGCTGTGTCATAGCTTCTGCTGGAAACCCTCCTGCTCAGTTGAAGGTCTGAGATGGCATGTAGAGCGCTGTCATGCTGTCCGGAGGGATTTAGCCATTCATTTCAGCCTCACGGATGTGACAGGGCTCCTGTTTAGAAACTGGAAAGAGTCTGCTCAGAGAAACCATAGGAAAAATGAGCACAGGAACATCTTAGGCTAAGATTTGTTAGTTGCTATTCAGGGACTCAGAGCAAAGTGCATTAGCACTTATTTGTAAGCGTGTGCCCAGGGCCTGCTACACTTCGAATTTAAGAATGTACTTAATAAGCATGTACTTAATAACAGAAGAAGATAGTTTTAGACAATATCCAGAATGTGCTTATTGTTCAGCAAGGCGTGACAGTTCTGGCATCCACATTGTCCTGGATGAAACCAATTCTCACGAGCACCGTCCAGTTTTGTTAGGGCAGATTTTGCCCTTATAAGAGGGCACCGTGATCTCTGGGATTGTCCACAGACAGGACTTGCTCAAGTGCTTCCTTTGCTTCTGTAGGACGCCTGCAGGCTGACTGCATGCCGTGCCACCCCGGGGAGAAAGCATAAAGGGAATCATCCTCCATTATGATAGAGATCTTAAAATTCATCAGAAACCTGAGGTCTGAGCCATGGCTGAGAAATGGTTTAGATGACAAACAGAAGCAGTCTATTGTGAAAACACCTCAAGTAGGAAAGTGCCTTTGTGCTCAGCCCATCCTTGGCCTTGATCCAGTTTTAGCAAGACGAGGAGAAACTTTTTGATGACTGCACTTGGAGCAAGACTAGACCTCTGCTTCTTCTAGAACTTTCAATTTTTACTCTCTTTTCAGCTCTTTATTCCACCTTCGCTTTATTCTAAGCCGCATATAAAAGCAACGTTCAGCATACTTTAGTGAAGAAATCTTACAGCTACACCAAGCAAAGCCAGCTCTAATGTTCATGTATCCCTATACATGAAAAGCTTCAATTATAATCAGTAGGTGCACATGTGAGGAATTTCAGGAGCTGAGAATCGCACTGGCAGAGCAGGGAATTTTTCCTTTCAAATCCTCTGCACTGTTTCTCTAATCAATTGCTTAGCCTTAAATCAATTGACTTTTAATTTAATTGCCATTGACTATAATCCTTTTGTTCTTTATGCAGTTGCAGCTGTAGCTAGCTCACATTCAAGTGTGTTTTCAGTGGGCCCAATCCTGTGTTTCTCAGGCAAGCAAAGCTCTTAAGCTTTTTCATCTTGTCTCAGTGAGTATTTTGCCTGATTTAGGAATGTAGGGTCATTAGTTTCATGGTTAGCAGCTCATTTGTTTCATTTCAAAAATAATAAATATCTGTCATTGGTACTGCTGCAGCCACTAGTTATGGCTTTGAGAATATTTCATATTTAAATGAGTTGCAAAAGTGAGACTAATTAGTTTTAAGTATTAATCTATGACTAATACATCAGAAGTCTCAACAGAGAGAAAATGTGCCATTCCTTCATAATGTGGCTTAAGAGAGTAAGGTAAAGCTCAGCATTGCACAATTCTATTGTGACTCAGCAAATGCCTGAGGGAGCATGTGGCTGTACCAAGGGAATGTGCTGTGCATCTCTAAAAATGTTTTGGCGTTAATGCCCTTCAGAGAAATATCTATGGCTATTGCACAGAGTAATGAGGTTTTTAGACAGTTGTAGAGTTGGGCTTTGAGCTTATTGTCCAGCATCTGTAGCTTTCAAAGCCGCTAAAGCTAAAAGTTGATAATAGTGATACTGAGTGTTTACACTGTGCTTTTTGTCAAATGCGTCTCATTAGTTCATAGATAAAGAACCTGAACCACTGAGAGGCTAAATGTTTTATCTGCCAAGTATCTCATGAGAAGTCAGAGGGAGAGCCAGGGAGAAATGAGACTCAACTCACCTGTTCTAACCACAAGACTGTACTAACTCCTTTCCTTTGTAGTGATGCATTGCTAACTTTAGTTTGTATCAGTATGTTAAAGAATCTTTCAAAATGTAACTAAATGCTCAAAAAACAGTGTTGGGAACTAATTCCGTGGCTTTGCTGTATTTTTTTTCCTACACTTTCCCCTTTTATTATTGAGTTTAAAGATTATTTGCATGAAACAAATATTGTTTCTCTGGATTTTTTTCCCTGCAGCTAATTCGTCCTGTGCAAGATACCTTCTCTGCTTTTTGGCTTCAAACTTTTCCATGGGAGTTAATTAAGGAGCTGACAACTTCCTTGCCTGACAGGATAAAATAACAATTGATGCCCCCCAGTAGGTTACCTAGTCCCAGATAACATTCTGGGGACATCTCCTTTACATCAAGTTTAAATGAGAGTCAAATTCATCTTGCTTTCTAGTTTTACCAAAGAAAGTTTTGGAGACCATGGATGCATCTTTTTTTCTATCTGCTTTTCTTTCCCCCGCCTTTTCTTTTCCCCCTCCTTTCCTTTTCATCGCCTTATTTGTCATTCTTCCCTCTTGGAGCCTCAATCTCAGTATTCATCTCTGTCTAGGAAAGCTGTCTGTGAAGGTATTTTACTACAGCTCTTGTATTTAGGCAGCAGGCGCTATTGCTCCAAGTGCTTCTGAAGAATGTCCCATTCACTTTTTAGGTCATTAGCTATCAGCCCTGCTACTTTCTGCAGGCAAAGTCTTCAAGGAAATGAGCAACTGAGCATCTTCTCTTGAAAGGGTGACAATGACCAGACTTAAAAATAGAGACAGGCATTTCATGGGATTTTCAAAGAGCTTGTATGGATTAAAGAGCACTCCACTGACTCTGGGGCTTCCATAAAACCCACTAGCACCTGTTTGTACAAGTTTGTTCTTAATGCACGAGAGTTTTATGTGTGGGGTTACCTGATGGGTATACACAGGCATTTCACTGATGCCTATGCACTGATCTTCAGAGTCACACAACAAGCAAATGCCGCAGTGCTCCCTGATGCCAGGTAGACCATGTCATCTAGCAGTGCACCCTGCAAGGCTGCACATCTGCTTGGCTTTGTCAGAATCACTGTGCTCCCTCACAACAGAAGGAGCTGGATAACAAGTCGCAGATCAGAGCATCTTGGGGTGTTTAGCAGGTTGGTTCCCAGTATGACGAGCCTTGGTGCATCTTTAGAGTGAAATAGTGTGTATTGAGAGGAAGGAAGAGCCCAGACTAGTGAGTAAATAGGAGTAAAGGGAAGAGAATAAAGGAGAAAAGTGATAATGAAAGGAGACTTTAGAAAATGTTGGCCCAGAGAGTAAATGGAAATACTTTTCTGGTAACACTTAGAGGAGGAAAACTTTTGACAAGGAAAGAGAATGAATGTGGGAGAGAGGGAGGATAACACATACAGATGTGGCAGGAAGTAAACTTCTGGTTGTCTGCAGTCTTTCATGGCAAGTTGATGGGAACAGGTGAGGAAGGAGGTAGAGATCTGCTCAGAGACTTATTTGTGTGACAGTCCTTAGAACACAGTATTGTGTGGCAGCATTTAGACAAGCATTTCACATTCTCCAGGTTCCCGTCTTAAATGTTTTGAGTTGCCTTCTCATCCATTTGTAATGGCTTTATTTATTTACTTATTTTGCTATATTTGCCTGTTATAAAATCACTGTTTAGAAGGATTTCAGAATTTAGCAGATGCTTCAGATTGCTAGAAGATGTTTTCTATTAGAAGCTTAAAAACTGCCTTGAGATCTTTTGATATGTATGCATTTAAAAACACTCATGTGTCTCTCTGGCAATGGGTCAACTCTGAGGTCCCCAGATTTATTTGGGAAATTGGTTATGGAATTTCCTTTCAAATGCCAGCAATTATTTAGCTAGCTGTCAGCAAGCAGCTGTTAGCTGTGCTGCAACCTGCTCCTTTGCTACCGAGTCTGGCTTCTGTTCTTACTTACTTTGTTCAGAGACTCTTTATCTCAAACTTTACCTGTCCCCGTTGCAGGATAAACCCAACTACATTGGAATGATGTTGATAAATCTACGAGAAAGAAAAAACACTACTGTGATGTGTTATGAATGAATGTGATTTGAACTGAGAAATGAGTATAACTTTCTGGTGAAAGGAAGTTTTTTACTGTCCAGGACTTGAGAATCACAGAATCATGCAATAGTAGAGGTTGGAAGGGACCTCTGGAGATTGCCTACTTCACCCCACCGCTCAGAGCAGGGTCAGCTAAAGCAAGTTGCTCAGGACATTGTCCAGTTGGGTTTTGAATATCTCCAAGGACGTAAACTCCACAGTCTCTCTGGGCACCCTGTTCCAGTGTTCAATCACCTTTACAGTAAAAAAGGGTTTTTTATGTTTAAATGGAATTTGCTTTATTTCAGGTTTGTGCCCATTGCTTCTTGTCTTTCCACTGGATATCCCTGAGAAGAATCTGCCTCTATCTTTACTCCCTCCCATCAGGCATTTATACACATTGGTAAGACCTCCATGAGTCTTCTCAAGGCTGAACAGTCCCAGCTTTCTCATCCTCTCCTCATATGACAGATGATCCAACCAGTAATCATCTTCATGGCCCTTCACTGGATTCGCTCTAGTACGTCCATGTCTCTCTTGTACTGGGGAGCCCAGTACTGGACACAGCATTCCAGATGTGATCTCAGCAGCGCTGAGTGGAGGGGAAGGATCACATCCCTCCATCTGCTGGTCCATCCCCTTACCCTCTTCCCTCTCACCTCTGCATACAGAAAAGGGAAGGATTAAGCAGGAAACTGCTGTGCATCCTTTCTTCCTTAGCACTTCATAAGAAGACCTCTTGTTTCTCATGGGGCTAGTTCTCAAGAAGGCAGAACATATTTCTAAATATTTGAGAAAGTTTATTTCCTACTGTTCCCCGGCTGTAGTATCAGTGTGTGCCAGGGTAACATCAATGTAGTCACAAAATCTGCCCTGCTACTAGTCCCTGTAAAGCCAAGACTGACAGCCTGCTAAAGTACCATTACAACACTTCAGTGACACTGTAATGTTGCCACTTCAGCACAATACAGCCATTACTACATGGATAATAGGGAGGTAAAAACTACACTAACTTAATTTGTTTGAGTACTACCTGTGGTGGCCCACACAGAGCTTGCAACCTCTTAGGCCCCATGCCATTTCTGTGACCACCCCACAAGCTCCCCAGACTACAGCACCAGTCCCGTTGCCCGACCTTTCTCCCTCAGCCCTCAATTTCAAAGTTCTTTTGCAGATAGAAATCTGAATTTTTTCCATGGTCAAATATTGAGAGTGTTTCAGATTCTTTTTCCTCTTCATTAAAAGATTTTGCCAAGTCTGACCCCAAATCAGAAACTACTCCAGTAGTCCTGAATGTTTTTTTTGTTGGTAAACCTACTGTTTGCTGTACTTCAGGAGTGGAGAATGCTCAACATGTCACAGGAGGAAACTAGACCATGAGAGAAATCAAAGTTTTTGGTGTTCCTATTATTTTTTAAGAATTTTCTCCCCCAAATATATTGTTTCCTCAGTCTTCTACCATGTACAAGCAACAACTTTTTCAGCAGAGCTTTCATTGTGTTTTGGAAAAAATCTCACTTTTCCAATCATACTGCACCCAATAGCAAAATCCAGTTTTTAAAATGGTTGTGTGTGTCTATAAATAGCACAAAAAAGACAGTTAATACTGAGCTTTTTGTAAATGCCAATCCCTTCATTCTGGAGCAGAGCCTGTGATTTTGAAGTTCTTACCATTGAAGCTGCATAGGTAGGGCGCAGACAGCATATCTAACTGTAGTTCTCTAATAAGTTTCTTGACCTGAAGTTTATGTTTCTGTTTCCCTTTCACATTCTTACTTTCTTGAAGGAGAAAAGGCAGAGGCTTGGAATTACAAATATAATCTCCTAATTAAAAGAAGAATTTTACTAGGTAGAAAATAAGAAATTAATTGATCATACACATAAGAATTACTGTTAGAAAGCTTAGATAAGTGGAGCCTTGGATGAAGCAGAATGGGGAGGATACAATAGGGTGGAGTGAAGAAACAAAAATAATGATTTGGAAAAATGGGCTTCTAATGACTCATATGTCACTTCTCCTTCCCATTCCTGTTTCCAGCAGGTTGTTGACATAGTCTGGAGGAGCTGATGAGCTGTGGAAAAAACAGAACCTTTTCATGAAAATGTCTCAGGAAAGATAGAACAGGGATACTTAAAATATGATGGGTAAGTGGAATTTTTTCTGAGCAGAATGACTTAAAAATCTTTCTCTAAAACATTGACAAAGGAGTTGCTTAAAATGCTTTACTGTGAGAGATAGGATAGTATATTCCCCACTTTACTGCACATCTAGCACAGAGTGACATCTACTTTTTTTGCTATTTCACTTGGAGAGTCACCAGTAAAATCAAATTTGGTACCCAATCTTTCATTGTAAAATATTCAAACAATTTTTCCTGCCAGTAGTCACAAAGTCAGTTGACTGGAATGCCTCCTTTTGCTGCCCTTTGTTTATTGCTGTCTTAAGAGGTTCACTAAAATGAAAATTACACTTAACTTTCATTTTTTGGATGAATATTGTTTTTTAAGTGACTCTTGGAGTTTGTTTTGGATGAGCCTTTGTAGGCCCTGATTCAGTAATGTACTAACTCAGGTGCCATATCCCGATATACATTAGTATGCCAAAATAGAGATTCATGTATGGGTAAAGTTGGGCATGTCATTTAGTACTTTGCTGAGTGGCAGACATGACATCAGTGAAGAAAAGTGTGACTGCAGGGAAGATCAGGTCTTTGCAGGCAGTAATTTGTACACACTGTGACTATTTCTTTCAGTCTGAGAGCCAAGCCAAGTTCTGCAAATGTGAAGAAAATAATTAAAGGGGGAAGACAAGTCCTCAAAGCAGACTGAAAAGCAGATTTTTCTTTTCCTTTTTATTTTTCCCCTACCTTTTTTTTTTATTGTAGAGAAACAAGAAGAAAGGAGCATTCAAATATTTGAACCCTCTCTGTTAATAACAATGTTAAACATCACAAGTACATTTTATGGCTACCTACTCAAGAGAAAAGGTAAATGTATTTTGGAATTTCTTACCCTACTTTGCTGCTCCAGTCATTTTATGTTCTGGTCCCTGTGCTACCCAACAGTCTATTATAGTTTGTTTTATTATTCTATAGCTTTTGTTGTGCAGCTTGAAATGAAATACAGTTTTGGAAAAAGAAATGCATTAAACATACAGTGTTCAGTTAGCATGCCCTTGTTTCCTATACTTCTTTGTTGTCATATATGGCAGTCTTTCCCCTCTATTATTATTAAGAATCCTTCAGAAATCAAATATTGGTGGAAAGGAGCTATCAAATGCCAGCGGTAGTTAGTGAGGGTTTAAATTCTTATGTCCAGTCCAAATCTTAATGTAACCTTCACTTTCCAGAATGAAATGTTGAAGTCAATAGGAGCTATTGCACACAGCACCTCCCTGGATTTGGCCCTGTAGCAAGCACCAGTATGTTTCTTCAGAGTTTCCCCTTGTTCTAGGCAGATTTTTCCTAGCTCTCCCACCCCACTATGATTACCTCCCAGAGCTGTTCCTTTAAATGAAGTAAGTATTTCACAAGAAAATAGCTACTGAAGATTTTATTTAGTAGGATTATTTTTAAACAGTTTTCTTATGAGCCATGTCTGCAGTTACACTTTGCTGGCTGACCCACTAGCTGCTCCATTCTTGCTCCCTCTTCTTTGAGCAGTCCTGGGGGGGGATCAGCAGCGTTCAGGATCCCCATGAGATCCTTTCCACAAGACAGACACTTGACTGGAATATTTACTCAATCCACCGAATGCGGGCTGCAGTAGTATATTAGGGTGACCTATCTCCATGCGTATTAGCCTCATGCTGTAGTTTCCCAGATTCTTCCAAATTAGGCCTCAGTCCTGGCCCACTTCTGTCAGCTCCCCATCGCTTACCCCAAAATGCTGATAAGGTGTCGTCTTTGCTGCCTGAAGTTATTGTGACTCAGGAAAGGGAAGCAGTTGGTGGTGCTCTAGTAATTTCCTTTTTCACCATCAAATATCATGACTGAGTCTTATATTTATGGTGTCAGTCCATTAAACTTAAACAGGGGATGGACAGTAGCTACTCTGTCAAGTGAAAAGCCCAGCAGCTGGAATGGCTCACCTGAAAGGGCTGCTAGTGTGCCTGAGCTCTGTGGTCTGTCCACGATCCAGAATGTGGGCAAAGCTGGGTTTCTCTAAAAAAATTATAAAATTATCCTATCTTCAGGGCAATGGGATTACAGAAGTAATGCTATAAACACTTTCCTTTTTTTCCGGTGGAAATTGGTTTTCATAATTTTAGGCAAATATCCAATCCAAGCAGGAGCCTGGTGTGCTCCCTCACTAAAAACAAAGCAAAAGAGCAAGGCAGAAATAAGTGTAGGCCTTGTCCGTGCACAGTCTTAATCTGATTTCATTAGAAGGGTGATCTTTAACTAAAGCAGAAAAAACAGAGCGAATCTGTATAGAGATACTCTCATTTGATTTTGGGAGCCACTTTTGGTTTCATTTTAGCTTAATTGGCTGCCTGAAGCTTAAGATGGTCTGAGCACCAAAAGTGGACTGAAATGAGAAAAACTGTGAATTATGGCAAATATGGCTACTTTGGTGTAAATCTGTGTGTGAACCCATTTGCTTCCCAGTCAAAGTGTATAAAATCAATTCACTGAAAGTCAATACCAAGCTGTCAGGATGGATGGTTTTAGTTCTCACCTTGGGTCTTGAAGGCCGATGCAACCACAGAATCACAGAATCACAGAATCGCTGAGGTTGGAAGGGACCTCTGGAGATCATCTAGTCCAACCCCCCTGCTCAAGCAGGGTCACCTACAGC
>NW_020447586.1:43920-147501 GCF_003343035.1 Apteryx rowi
CCATAAGCTCTCGACTCGCTCTTCATCCACCCCTAGGCACAGCTCAATACATTCCAGTTGCTCTCTGTTTCTTCAGACATTCTGTCTGACATAAGCCTTCTATATTTAAAGCCTTAAAAAGCATTATTTTTATTTTATTTTTATTTTTCTTAAAATAAATTGCACAGAATGAAATTTCAGACAGAGACTGAAAATCCAGAGGGCTGTACAGTTGGTGTTGCTGCTGAACATTTGTGCTTCCAAATTGATGTTATTTTTTAAATTCTTCTATGTAAGGCAGACCTCAACGCTGCATAGTCACATGCTGCTTCATTGTGCTTTCATATTTCTACATAATAGAGAGGCTATTTGACTGCAGACTTCAAAACCATTATTGTTATATTATATATAGTACATAGATTATAGTGTGGGCTGTTACTCTACATTTGAGATTAAACTTTGGGTTTTTATCTTCTAATTGTCAATTCCTACTCTTGAATTTAATCAACAAATCATATATGCATTCAAGTGTTATTATAATTTAATTTTCTCTACAGCTTTCATATTCTCAAAGAGAACAATTTGCCAGTTTGATGTATTTATTTCTTGAATTCAGTTTGTGTTGCCAGATGCTCTGCTGTGCCCCTTGAAGTTTGGATACCAAGTAAATAAAAAAGCAACTTCTTAAAAAAAGAAGTAATTCTATGTTGTACAAAGAGACAGAGTTACTTCTTTCTATGAGCCATATCTTGCTCATATTTTCAGACATCACTGCTGTATGCAAATACTGCTGGAACTACATGCAATACAGTGAAAGTAGTGGCAGTTTGTCCAGTATGTTTTGGTGATCTTGTTTTCTCTTTAGCAGGCGGTCATTCCTCGTGTAACAAGTAACTTTTGCTGTTAGTGCTTACACTCAGCAAACCGATGCCCCCTCTCTCTTCCAGCCTGAACAGTCATAACCTAAAGTAGATTCCACTGACATGAATTGATAACGTGCTAAGGTTCATTAAATACTTCAATTTTTTGTTTGTCCCAGGAAATATTAGCAAGGTATCTTCCAAGAGAGAAGTTGCCTGAAACAATTTCTTGCTCTTCTATTGGAGTTTACGATACCATCCTGAAGCACTTCTGATCAAGTGCTTTGTTAGCCATACCTCATAAGAAACGGATGTACTAACGAATGTCACAAGTAATTCTGTTCCCGTTGAATTCCATGGTCATCCCAATGCGCACGTCTCAAAATCACAATCTTACCTCCAAATTAAGGTGATTTTTGGAAGTAATAATGTATTATAATTTTTCTTTAGAGGCTTGTCTGTCACTAAAGTATTTTTGCCATACTTTTGCTGGTGGCGGACTTCAGCAACAGTGTAGGTAGGTGTGTGGGTGAAAGCGAGAGGATGAATGTGTGCACTGTGATATTGTATCTATAACTGAAATAAATGTCTCAGCTGAGGCTATTTTGACAAGAAGTAGATACGACAATACCAAAACATTCCAAGAACTCATTTATTTTTTTTGAATTGTTTCTGCCAACTTCTTTAAATTAAAAAATATGGTCTTTAAATCAAAATGCTGTACTTTTCTAAGACATTTTCCTGGATTGTATTTAAAAAAATACTCAATACTTTCCAAATGAAGGAAGAAACAAAAATTTTGTTTTAATGTTGAATTGGATAAAATGCTTTATTTGACTTTGTGTATTTCCCTCAATTTTTTAATTGACAGAACATCAAAAAATCAATTATTTACATACTTTATGTTAAGGTGGCAAATGTGTTTTGTTTATGTCTGAGCTTACTGGAAGGACAGCTGAGATGATCCTGCACATTGAATGCATGTTCCTTGGCATTTATAAAACTATAAGTACATTACCAGTAAGTGCTTTTCAGCCCACTTTATCTCCAGGTTTTTTGGGGGTGATGATGGTGGGGGATTATATGAAATAGAAACAGGAAATTAGCGTGTTTTCCAAGTCTACCTTCAGTCCTGTGGTTTCTGCTATCACCAAAATCTCGGAGGAGTAAATTTCCTTTTAATGCCCTGCAGCTTATCCATAATTCATATGCATTGGTCTGACTTCACTCAGTCTAATTTATCATGTTTTTGTAGCTAAACATGTCTTTCTGCTTATAGGCATTTGCTCAGTGGGTGTATCTTTAACTTAAACCACTGATTCATATGCTAAATTATATAGACGCTTACCTGCTTTGGATCAACAAAGGAGAAAAAATGGACTGGGCATCATGTTTTAAGGGTTAGATCTCCCAGTCATTAGAATACAAAGGGAAAACAGCTCTAGCCTGATCTTTCTACCTGCTCTATCCAAGATCAACAAGGCAGAACATCATAACCAGCACAGTGAGCGCACTACAGCGACAAGCCTGGAGGTGATAGGAATGGAAATATTCTCAACGTCAGGGTACAGTGACAGTCAGCTCCGTGTTCATACCTGCCTTCGTTCCTCCTTGCCCTGCTTCAGCCTGAGGTGTTCTTCTCTTGTTCATCTCCACCATCTCTTTTCACTTCAACGTTATAAGAAAAACAAGAAGATGCAGCAATTTAAGAAACCGACGCCTGCTCACTGCAGCACTCCAGGAGGCTGGTGCCAGCTGCCTTCATGGTGTGCTCTCCTGAGGCATGGGATGGGCTTTGAGGTCCTTCACATTGTTTTCCCTTTGACTTTGTCTGTGTAAAACGTGTGGCCAGATTTTTACAGACCAAAACCAAAACAGTAAAGTGAAGTAGTAATTTGAAGCTGATTTGAATTCACAAACAATTTTTCCAGTCTCTTTTTTTCTTATTGATTTTAGTGAGTTTTCAGTTAAGGACATAACACCTTTGATTCATGGATGACAGATTTATGATACTGCAGGCAGATGCCTATTGGTGCATGTAATTATTCATCTAGTCAATACTTGCATTGTTTTGTTCTCTAAAGTTTTGCTCAGTGACAGCTGGCATTCCCACACAGTAAACTTCTGGAAAACTGTAGTTTTCCCTTATTTTCACTATACTCCACCTCATGCAATAATTTCTTGTCTTGAACTATGATGGTATGCATTAAATATTGCTTAATCATATCACACCTGGCTTAAAAAGCATCTAAACTTTGGGTTCAGAAATATCCGTGTAGGAGTAAATAATGCTCTCTGTTTTCATTATCTCCCTGCAAATGTGGTGTTCAGAACTATTTACTGTATTTCCACAATCAGTACAGCAGCACAGTAAGCATTTAGTCTGTGATAAGTAAGCAAGTCTGTTAATTCTGTGCCTTTTGATCCCTAGTCCATAGATGTACCTATTTGGCCATATCATGTTGCAAATATATATCTAACCTACCTTTGACTATTGCTCTTAGCCAAGTTGGAAAATATAACCTGATAAAGATACAGTCATGGTTTAAATTTTGGCTGCTGAGAGTGCAGAGATGGCTTTCCTTTGGACTATGATCTGATTATAACAGTTAAATTAAAATGAACTATTGCTGTTGCTACAGTTGTTTAAAAGCATAGCTCCATTTTTCGGTTGTTCCATTTTGTTCCATTCTTCCAGGATTCAATCCCCCCCTATTTTTAGTGCATCTCACTGTCACTTGATCTGTTTAATTTATACAAATTGAAGTGATTTTGCTGCTGTCTCCAAGCTGACCTACATAATCATTTATTAAAGATTTGAGCAAATATTGCACTATCTTAATAATGTTATGGAGAATCTTTCTGTGATTTAGAATCTAGTTGAAAGATAAGAAATATTATTAACTTTATACTGCCTGTTGTTGCATTTTATCACTTGCATTGACTATATCCAAAAACTTATTTCATCTTTGCTACCTTTTATAGTCAAGACTAAACTTACATGGTTGGAAAGCATTCCTAGAAGGGCTGTTTATTTGGAGGTGTGTTAGCACCACATCAAATTTTGTTGTATAGATGTGAATAGGCTTCTTCTGAAGTGATTCTGGGCAATCCATTTACTTCATGTAACTTGTACAAGTGTATAGGAAGATGAAGAATTCTCCAAAATTATATCCACACTGTGCCATTCTTTTCAGTATGTTTGTGAACTTCTAGAGTAAATTACTGTGACTTTATTTTGTATCCTTGATATTACAAGAGATCAGTATTTTGTTTTATTTTTCCACAGCCTGGTAGTTAAACTGCAGGTGAGGAGTGATAATGACCTGATATTAATGCACTGCAGCATAAGCCCTGTACACTTTGAGACTGAACATGGAACACTGCAAATTAATCTGTGCTTCTGCAAGGCAGATTGATTCCAAGACCTAATGCGAACACCACTGAAAATGTTTTTAAAGGATCTGCAAACATTTAAAATATTTCTTCAATGTACAAAATTCCATCAGTGTATAAAGCTACATGGATTATGACAAACTTCTGTTTCATCAGGAGAGTTCTTTTCTGAGCTACCAAGATCAGAAGGTTATTGCATTTTTGCATTTTGCTTTCATGAGTTGAAAACTTTTTTCTTATTTCTATATGGTTTTTATTTACTTTAGAATATATTACTTCAAACCACTTTGAACACTAAAAACTTAGATTTCTGGTTCTGAATAATTAGAAAAGGGAATTTTTGACATTTTAGATTTTATTTCTTTGACTTTAGCCAAGTTAAAGCATTGATTTTAGATATAGGACTATTCATATAATGAAATGTTCTGATTTTCATCAAGGTTAACAACACTCACCTTAAAATGAACAGTAGGGATCAACAGTTCTTGAAGAATGCTTCAAATTTGATTCCTTATTCTGTCAAGGATTAGATTTTGATTTGATTACTCCTCTACTTGGTAAGTATCTCCTAATTATATCATGAACAAGGCAGTGGTGTGGTGTGATAGACTTTTTTCAGCTAGAGGTTATACAGTTTTCATGAGTCACTTGAGACAGAATCTTTCTTCTGAACACGTTCACCTTTTTGTGCCAGCCATCCGATGCTGCAACCCTTCACATTAATAGCAATGCCTATTTTCATTTCAGTAGCATAAAATCATGCATGACCTTTAACACAACAAACCCTTGCTGACTTAATGCAGTGTGTGCTTATGTTTGACTCAGTACACATTACAGGGAAATGAGATTATCTGATAACTTTCATGGATATAGCCTTTGATTCCTAGTAAATTCCATTTCTGTTTCTTAACCTTCATTTTCAATATACCCTCTACTGCCAAAGTGAACCATTCATCCAAACTCATTTTCTTCCAGTGCCAGAATGTCAGCTGGTGTGAATAAGTGTAGCCATGGGGCCATGCCAATTTGTAGCCATAAGCTGTTTTTCACAGTATGCTCTAAGAGAGGAGACAAAAATAAAACTGGGAAAAGAACATACAATTTTTTTCTTTCGTAACTTCCAGGAAAAAAAAACCCTCCTAGCAAGAAAAGTCTTTTATTTCAGCTGACTTCTCTGAAAAACAGCCTTCAACCTTATGCCAATGGCTATGGGTAGTCTGTAGTACCCACATGTCTGACAGTGTCTCCATAAGCACAGCTCTTCAAAGAATTCAAATTTGGCTGGGCAGTTATGAGACATCGGAGTCTGGTGAACACAACTGATGTTCAGAGCAGGCTGGTGTCATGTCTGGAGCAGGACGCCAAGCTGGGACTTTCTGATCCCTTTGTCAGGCTTTGTCACCCCTCTGCTGTGCTCTCATGTTCCTCATTTAGAGCCCCATTTTCTGGTCTTTGGTATGTGTCTTTTAGCAGTGATTGCAATTTTGTTGTATTTTTATTTCCATGTCTGGGGTTGATGAGGGAGAATTGCAAGAGGACAGGGAAGGTGTCTATGGGTACAGAAGGTAGAAATGTAAAATTACTATAAAAAACCCCCACACATTGCAACCTTTTTTTCCCTGAACTGTAAAGTCACGAAGCCAAAGACTTATTAGGGCCGGATTCCTCTGTATACTGAGATCTGGATGTATTGGCCATTATCTGTTATACTATGTACTTCCTGGCATTACTATATAATCGTTGAAGATTATTTTTATGTCAGAAATAAAGGTTTGATGTACTCCAGGGATTAGTACTTCACATCTCTCTGCCTGCAGGCAAGAGAAAGTGAAGTTATTCTTTTTAATGAAATAACTGAAACTGTTGCATTTGTCTTTCACAGTTCATTAATGGGAACTTGTTTGGTCGCAGTAATTTTCTCTCCATGTAGTGCAGCACAATACACACAGCTTCATTAAGGATGAAAGGATAAAAGGACCCTCCAGAAGAGTAGCAGAAAGACCCAGCAGGAAGCTCAACTGGGCATTTTAGAGGCAAGCTTGTATCTGCTCCATCCATATAGCTTTATACAGTCCAGGAAGGATAGAAAGAAACACTTTTTAAAATATAGCAACATTTCTTTCACTTCATTGCATGTGAGTATCTTGTATTTGATGCGCGGTCCAACTGCAGTCATATAGCTGAAGAAAACTAGATTTCTTTCATGCTCTTTGGCTAGATCTTATTTACATGAAGAGAAAATACTTGAAGTAAAGGGCAAGAATACTACATTTTCTTGGTAATTACTTGTAGCATCATCCACAGACTTCTGTCATGTTAAGATTTCTGCAGAGGCTTCTGGCCTATTTTCTAACAGGTTTTATGACAAAAATAATGTATGCTAATGAGGACTTTTCTGACGCTCTGGTCATGAAAACCGGTGTGAAATAATGACCTGATATTTTATAGGTGCTTCAAAGTATTTTATATGTGTGTTAATACCATTTGTTAACATTTTATTCAATTGCAGTGCTTGAATTAATTTATGAAGGTGAGATATCTGATATGCCATAGTTAAGACCATTGATATAGTTTTGCCTATTATCCATATCCTCTACAGAGTACCAAGTGAAATTAAACCAGTGAAGATCTGGTTCTCACTTCTTTTTAAAGTGCTTGGATAGAAAATTTCTTGGGTGCCAACTGGATGTTTGTTTTGGGATTGGATGTTCACAGGAATCAGTGATAATATAGTCTATCTATTCTGATTCCTTTCAAGTTATCAGGGACCACAAATTATTGCTATATCTGACTCATGTGGTGGCCCATATAAGATCTTTTGATGGTTTCAATCAATTCACTAGCAGACAGCAATTTACATTACAGAAACCATCACAAAATTACAAGGCTTTGATTGGTCTCATCTTTGGCAGGCTTTGTGGAGGAATCTGGAATACAAAATCTGACTCACCTCTCTAGGTCCTGGAGGGACCTTGCAGCTGATAGCTGAAGGATACTGGTAAGATGAGAAGCTCACATTGCTGCTTCACAGACTGTTGCTGCCATGTGGATATGTGGAGAATCCATTCTTCAGGATTGGCAGTCTTTTTCAGGCACTAAAAATATTCTTAAATTAAGGGAAAATGAACATATTGCTGTGCAGAAATACTTTAAGTAACTCATCTGTGTTCTGTGTCAAGATCTCATCTACTCCTCTATAAATTATGTTTATCATCAAAAAGAAAGCTAACCCTATATCATCTCTGGATTTAAAAAAGATTAATTTTCATTTAAATTGTTGACCCATGCACACATCATTTATGCATAAAATAGAGGTAACAATTTAATGGCACAATGAAAGAAAGAAAGTTATTTAACATGCTAGTCAGTCCCCATAGCTTTTATTGTTAAATTGCCCAATTTACATAATTGAAATAAAAATATTGAACATATTTATATTTAACTTTTTTCTGAAACTGGATTTAAAGGCTGCTAGATAACTATCAAACAAATCCTGATATATTTAAAGGTATTTTACAGCTGTTCCAGCTGTTTGTTACTCATTTATAGGGAAAAAACTTAGGAGAAATGGCACAAACAAACTGAAATTGTTAAATGAAAACTGAAGCTTGTTGGGTGTTTACTTGGAAAGGATAATACTAAGTGAAGTACTGACTACAGTAGTGCTGAATTGATGGGACATTCAAAATATAGAAGACAAAGGTCAGTGTTCAGAAATCCTTGCGGTGGATTATGGAGGGCAATTGCCAGAGCAGTAGACAGGACCGGAGATTTCTGGAGGAAGACAATAGCCAATAGAACTAGAAGTATGGTGGAAAAGAAGAAATACACAATGTAATTAGAGAGATAGAAGGGAAATATAAGGATGCAGTAGAGACACTCATGGATAGACACTGTCTTTGCATAGCATGTCGTTTAGTACCTCTGAGCACCATTGCAACATGAACTTTTGCTGAGACGTACAAATATCATTATAGGTACCGATGGGAAGATAATGCAGTATCTTTGTAAGGGAGGCTGTCCACCGAGTAAAACTTCTTGGAGAAGAAATTTTCTTGCTGTATGGAGTCTTATCTAGTTTTCCATTCATCCAAGAGCACAAAGAGAAGCTGTCACCCCCATTTCATTGTGTAGCTGTGTTTATTTAGAAATACTCTTCTGAGATAAAACTCCATGTAGTTAGCAGTACACATGTGCATGAGCACATAGTCTTGGGAACAGCGGGAGACTTGGGAAAGATAATAGAAGTAAAAGGCAATGAAATCATCAGTTTTAAAAGGGGAAAAGTGTAGAAATAATGAAAGACAATCACAGACCTACAAGCTGTAATCGGACTTCTTGGCACCTTGTCAAAATCAAATCTGCATGTTCTTGCCTTTTGAAATAGCACCTTACGCTGGAAGCTGCCAGTGATAAGTAGAGCAGACATCAGTGACTGGGGCATACCTCAAGTCTGTGTGTGGAGGCCTGGAAGCTAAGATGTGGGTAGATGGATAAGTCCCCAAACCTCCTGTGCATTGAAATTAGACTCCGTTCTGTCTGAACATTTTGTGTTTGTGTTTGATTTCTGCAGGATCCAGATAAAATATGTATCGATTCCATGGAAGTGTCAGGGACTTCTCTTGCTTGTCCTTGCAGTGAATGATCATATTTAATGGAGGAAAGTTGTGGTTGTGAAACTGGAGAGATGACTTTAGAATTTGAATTCCTTTGTTTTAATCCGTGAAATCGTCTTCCCTGTCCTGTCCCACCATGCACCCAGGGACCTCAGGGGAAGGGAGCTAAGCACTTTATTCTCACAACTTTCACAGAATTAATTGAATTAAAAGGGATCAATTGAATTAATGTCCTGAGTGTGACTAATTACAAAGTATGACAAGGCAAGAAGATTAGAATGTGGCTGTTATTGCTATAGGTCAGCGAATCAAATTTATGGATCCTAATGTCATCAAACTTAGATGTCTTTGAAGTCCAGTTGGATCCAGTTCTTATATCTGTACCTTCTCTAATACTATTTGTCTAATCACTCTTGCTTCAATAGCCAGTGGTGTGTACAAGTGCTTCCATGTTTATAATAGAGAAGTAAGCTCTTAGGCAGGTCTTAACAGCTTGTATAGCACCTCATGCTAGTTGTATTCATCCTAAAAAATGTAGGATGAAAGTTAATCTAATTAATTAGTCAATAACTGTGCTGACAAGAAGTTTGTGTCAGTGTTTGTAGAGTGTCAGGAAGTTGGTTCTGGGCTTCCAAAGGGACTGATGAACTCTTGCTACATTAATTTAGTCAAACTGCTATTATTTATGTTTAGATATCCACTTTGATATAGCTATGACACCTAAGGTGAGGGCTGCAAGTATTCTCAATGTGATTTGTAGTAAAGTAAAAAGGGAGGAARAATCCCAAGATGTTTGTGTAACTTTTCTGACAGCTTCTTGAACAATCCCCCCCAAATTGTAAGGGACAAGAGTACATTAGATTCCCCTGCTCCACCAAATACATTTGCCAAGACACAATGACTGCAGATGCACAGAGTCAGTTTAAGGCCTGTCAGTAGAGTAGGCAAAATGTATTTTACTTTGGGTTCCTAGATGCCTCCTCCAGTGCAACAGATTCAATTTTGTGGCAGCAGAATGTGCTTCCCAGGTATCTTTTAATACACATAAAATGGTGATGCAAGCACAGAGATGCAAAGCAGGCAGTGAACCTCCTTCATTATGTCCTGCTCCATCTGCCACTGAAAAGACTTGCTAAAGGAGTACCACTGAAGACCAGTGTCCAAACTTCTTTGTAGTGAGGGGAACTTCTTACCTCTATCTTTGTCCGCCACATCTCTGCACCCGGGCAGACACTTTTGTGCGGATAGTGATGTGAGCCCTTCTGGCGAGGACTCCGCCTGGGAGCAGAGGGACTGGGCAGTGTTTTTCTGGGGCAAGAGCAGAGTGCAGGTCCTTAGAGGAAGGAGCAGTAGGTCTGTAATTTCTCCCTCTCCTAGGCTGTACCCGTGCCACCCTGGGCATGATACGTGCACCCTCACAAGTGCTGTGATTTGTCCCCTTCACTGTGTTTCCCATACAGGGTGGCACTGCAGGATTTACTCAGGCTGAGACAGAGGTCTGCAGCCCCTTGAAATGTGTGAACCTCACCTCTTTTGTTCTTTGCCTTTGTATTCCCCTGGCATCCACTGGTGTTGGATTAGGATGTTAAAAGGTGTCATCCCTATTTCCTTTACTATCTCTTTATGGACCTGTTGTACATGAACATGTCTAATCCATTTTGAACCTGCTGATACTGTCTGTCTCCACAAGCTCTTCCAACAGCAAGTTCCAGAAGATGACGAAAAAGCCCTAAACCTCCTTGAAGCCCTTGCTGCTGGGATGGGGAATCCAGCTCTTCTCTCCCATGCACTTTCTGTCTTTGGGATTGAGATGCCACACGGGCAGTAGAATTTCTTCTGCTCTTTTTCTCCCTGGGGAGGGAGAAGGTAAATGCTACACTGAGCAGGGACAAAACGGAGTGAAATCTGGGCCGCCTTTTGCTGGGACTGTTTGGCTGTCCAAGCCAGCTTTGCCTAGGCTTAAAGCTGACCTTATAAGCTTTTATTCTTTGGGACAGTTAGATTGGTGGAAAATATTTGCAATCACTTCTTAGAAGAATCTAATTAATTTTAAAACTATAAGATTAAAACTATAAGATACATTTAACAGATGTTGGTGCAAAGGCATAATTGCATTCCTACAAGAGCCACAGTACCTTACCTGAGAAGGCAAGTCAGCCTTTTCTCTGTGCAATATATTAGTCGGTACTATAATACAAGAGATTCCTACTTCAGTGCTATCTCTGAAATAGTTCTTGTGCTCAAGGTCAAAGGCAAAGCTATATCTAGCACAGGCATGGCTGGCCATTTGTCATTTCCTACCTGAGTAATCAGGAGTACGCTGTTAGATATCTGCAGAACTGTCAGTTTTGGAATGATGTTTTTTCAGTGTCTCATTTGACTATGGAAATTTACTTTCTTCTTCTGTTAATTCTCTAAGATATAAGAATGGAAGATATAAGAAATTAAAAAGTATATTCCTGTGCAGGAATCCAAACAACAGCCAAATACACTTAAAATAAATGGTAACTCCTTCAGGCTGCAGGAATTATTTACTACTTTGCTAAATCAGCAGTGCCTATCTCAAGCAGTTTCCTTTTCAGTGACCCTCTCTTGCTCCCACTAAACTTAAATACGCGTTGAAATCACTGAGAACAGGATCAGGCACCCTGTGTATGAAGAACTCTGTAAATAAACCTGGGTTCCAAGCAGCTGGTATTAGGAGACACATAGATTTGCCTACAGCAGTATGAGGAGTCTAACAACTTTCAATCTTTCTTTCACTTTGGTGTGTTACAACATTTGTTAGCACTGAGGAATCGTTCCTATGAGGCAAACTTTGTGCTCTTTACCTGTCTTTGCTTGTAGATGTGTCCCAGATGGTGCAGCTGGACAGAGCACCCTGCTCTGAGCTGGCTCAGGGCCTCCTCAGGGTGCAGCCAGAGCTGCGAACCCGACCAGGGCCAGGCTGCATCTCTGCAGCTGCTCAGTGGGGAGGTGCCAGCGTGTACAATCAGAGGAAGAGCTCTGCACCACTGGGTTTGCTGGTCTCAGGACATGGAGACATCCTTCCAGTCCTGCAACTAGCCTCCATCCTGCACCCCATGGCAGCTCCCTCAAGCAGCAGCTAGCTTGGATTGCCAGTATTCGGGCATTAGCCAAGTAGGTGGTGGGTCCGTTTTGTGCTCCTTAGTAATTTGCTGCCCAAAGGTAACTGGTTAACTTTATTGTGCCTAGATTTGACCTAGTCATCTCAGATGGCTGTATTTGTCACAAAACAATAATATAATTCATGTTTTACTTTACTTGCTTTACCAAAAAGTCTCTTTCTGGAACTGCAGCAAAAGAAGTTTTCAACATAAGGTTACTAAAAAGGAAGAGTTGGATCTCATTTGTACTGTTAAAAGAAAATTGTGCATGGTAGCACTCACATTGATGCTGTAAAAATAAGAACATTATGTCAAGTTTTAGGTCATCTGAAGTTGATAACATACTGAGTTAGTACCAAGTGCTTGTCAAATGTACTTGCTGAGCTCTGAAACTTTATGTAAGTTCTGATATAACGGGTGACCACTGACGTGTGTTAGCATACATCAGCATCCCAGAGCATTGAGTGAACATGCTGTAGCACGTATTAGTGTTTGTTTAGAAATCTAGCTCTTCAGTGTTTTGGGTTGAAGAAGTTATAAATAAAGTATAAAGAAACAGCAAACAAGGGTCACTCAGAAAAGTTGAAAGTTTGAGAAATTTTGGACTCAGGTCTTGAGGCGGTAGAAAGCTCTGTGTGCATACATATCATAATCTCTTATAAATTATGCCATACATAAAAACCAATGCAAAGTGTGGATTAACTTCCTAATCAAAAATTGTAACGTGAGTCTGTGCCCTTGTGAAGATGGCTCAAGCTATTTCTACACAAACTCTGTACTGCAGCAGCACCTTCTGCACAGCCGTACGTGCCCTGGACACACTTGCTTAAGAAGTTTATCTTGGGGTTGTTCTTCTAAACTACTGGGCCCCAGGTTGTACATAGGGCTGTGGTGTATTCTGACTACCCAGATTTTTCTGCTATAGTAAACTAAAAAGAGAGGAATCTCTGTAATTTTGTGTTAACTAACAATACATCTTAAATAAAGCTTTGTCTATAGATTAAAGATATGTCTTTAAGATTCAGCTAACTAGTCAAGGTAGACCTTAAGTTTTGCTATGGGAGTGAGCCTGTTAAATTAGCAGACACACACACAGGTTTGGAGGGGCTTTGGGAGTCAGAAGAGGGTTATATCTGTTGCTGCCCAGGTGGAGCTGAGGAGGGGTGTTAGCCCAGGTGCTGGGAGTTGAAGGGAACGGCTTCTTTGGATGCTGACTGCCCACTGGGCTGGCTGCAATTGCAAGGCAAAACACCTGAGGTTATACCTCTGTGAGACATGGTGATACTGCTGTTGTGTTACCAGGGCTGAGTGAATTTCTGCTTGTTTTCTGAGTTGTGTGCGTTTGTAGAGGCAGAGTCATTCAGGGGTGTCTGATACCACAGCAACTTTGGGAATGTCTGAAGCTTTGGAGACTGCTGTTTCCCTGACATGATTCAGGTAGAAACCTCTCTTGTCTTTCTAGTTTATCAGCAGTCCTTAGCCCATTGGGGGCTGTGATAGTGTCATCTGCCCCAAGTCAAGAGCATTGGCATGGGTAGGAAAGCCCTTTCAATGACAGGGCTTTTGATCAGCTTTCTTCTCTGTGCCAAGACTGCAGGGCCTTTTAGGGTTGATCCTGGTTTGAGATTAAAAGAAAGAGGACACTTTGGACTGAGTTCTTATTTTATATGAAGTAGAGCATTTGAGCCAGTTCACAGAGTCTGCTCCTTGGTTTGCCTGCTAGAGCTCATTTGCTGCACTGTCTGCCAGGGGATGGATGGACTGACAAGGAGCAGCAACCCTCTACTTCTAAGTATGGCAGCTTTGCAGGAGCTAGATTTTGTGGCAAAAATAATTTATTTGGACAGGCATGTATGGATTGAAGTTGTTGTTGGATATCTAGAAATAACTTTTCTGCTAAGTGCTAGGAAGAATAAAAATGTCTAGTTCAATTTTCTGGTTTCAGAAAACCCTCCAAAATCTCAGTTTTACTGGAAAATTCTTGACTAGATGTATCAGAGAGCAAGTCTGGCTCCCTAATTCTCAGCCTCAGTGCTACTTAAGGCTAGTAAAAATCAATCCTCAGAGGGTCCTGTGTCAGTGGAGAATCATCAACAAGCTCCTTGTTTCTCAGCTTCTCTCGTGTCCCCTGTGACAGGAAGGAAGCAAACAGTAGCATAGGGCTCTGGCGTTGCTCAGATATTTGCCTCTACAGGGAAATGCTATGCTGGGAATCTTGGCAAGTAAATGGATTATAAAGTATTTGCATTACTGCATGGGTCATGGATTTTAACCCATAATCTTTATCTTAATAGCTTTGCTGGTGAATGTTATATGCAGAAAGAAAAATTGGTCTTCAGACTGATGAAGAGGCATTTGTAAAACTTGGAAAGTCCTGAATAATCCAGATGTATACAAATGTTCACATTAAATGGATATTGGTGGAATGAGAGGCAGGCCCTGCATATCTTTCTTCATGCAAGTTGCCTGGCTGAATTAAAGATCAAGCCCTGCTCCCCTGCTCTGGTTTCTGAAACTTTCTATTGACACAAGTGTATCTGTACCCGAGCAATTCATTCCTTCTCCTGAAAAATGATGCTCTTGTGGTGGTGCTTTGTATTTTTATTTTTTAGACAGATACAATGGAAAATGAAAAATCTCTCGAGTGCAGCTTCAGTTTACTATATATAGGAACCTTAAAAACGTAGCAGCTAAGGAACAGAGTTTGTTTGCACTTAGCAAATTAGAGGGACCCTGGAAGGGAGAGAGCATGTTGTACTTGTTGTTTGGTGCTTTTACTAGACTGCTAGGGAATCTTTTACCTCAGGGCAAGGTAGGCATAAAGTACTGTGTGAACAGTAGTGTTTTCCACCCTCTTGACACTGTTGAAGACATGTAAGAAATGCAGGCAAAAATGGAGAATGAAACCATGTCCTAGCACAAGGGCTAAATACAACTGTACGGTGCAGCCTTGTGCCTGTGCGTGTACAAATGATCCCAATGAGAACTAAAATGACGAGAGGTGAAGAGACTCCTTGCCTCGCTAGCATAGAAAATTGGCCACTGCTGACAGCCAGCATGGGGCATCTGCGTGGTAGGAGGTGTATGGGACTCCCTTTGAGTTTCTGAAAATCAAGTATCTCCCGGGACGCACTCTGTATGCAAAGGTGACTAACTGCCTTGTGCGTGCGTGTATAAAGGTGTGCCTGTACAGACATGTGGGGAAATTAGCTCTTTGGTTATAAAACTGAAGTTGGTCTTTCTTGTATAATTTATTTTAAAGCAAATCATTCTTTTTTAGTTTCCAGTCCCACAAAGCTTTGACTATACGAGTAGCGTATCACTGCATTCAGCATAAGGTATAGTTCTCCTGTATAAAGACAAACACCCGTGGATAAAACTTTGCAACGTGAGGGTTACTGTATACTGCAAAACAGTTCAGGTTGTGTCTTGATCTCCTTTCCCATTACAAAATGCAACATCCTGCAGCCAAGTGTTCCCATGAGTCATCTGTCCAGTAATTAATCTCTGCTATGCTAAAGGCATTTAAAATCACAGAGTAGAATTACCCAGGGAAATGTTGTATTAGCTGGAAATTAAAATTTAAAAGGCTTTAGCTGTTGTTTCTCCTGTGGATGTTACTTTTAAAAAAAAAGTCTAAGTGAAAACTGGAAACTTGCTGTTATATTTTTGGGGAATGACAATTCCTCTGTGAGTTAAAGTGGTTGTTCCACAACATCAGTGATGACAAGAAAGCCAGGGACAACCATGAGATGCTAATGCACATAATGCCTCTAGAAAATAAACACCTCATTAAGGGAAGAAAAAATGCTATTGCATTCTAATTATGAGGAACCTGTTTGAATGCAGGGCCATGCTAAATGGATTTTTTTTTTTTCTTGTGGTCTCTTTTTTTTTTTAATGATGTTTTTAGAAAAGTAGTGGACTTGGAAACCCTTTGAATTATTAATGCTCAAAGCAAGATGATCCATCAGATTCTCCAGTTTTATGTTAGGATTCTTTTATACTGTGTATCAGGGAGGGTAGAATACTGTTCCGTCTGCAGGGCCTCTCTGCCAGGTAAATGGTATCCTATTTTGCCAAAATCCTGTTCTTAGATGCTCAAGACACTCCTTCATTTAAGGACAATCTAAGTCATGCCTGGAGGTTATTGCACTAAAGCTATTTGCTGCTATTTGTGTGGGAGACCAGACTTGGAATGTAAATGCTTTTGTGGAAACAGAGGGGTTCTGTGTAGATGATCCTAATCTCCTAGGAAATCTAGGTCCCTCTCTAGGAATGTATCCTGTCTTCTTCCATATCTGGGAAAATCTGCCCTCCTTTTTCAGAGTGAGAAGAGCCTTTTAGGCTGTCTTCCCTCTAAGACTCTTAATATATGTAAGTGCTGAGACTGAGGTGAGCAGTGTGCAGTTCACCTGGAGCCAGAAAGGCTCTCATACAGGGTATGAGTTTCAGCTGGATGGCCTTTGTGTAATGTCTCTTATGCTCCACACAAAGTCTAGGGCCACCTGGTTCTTGTGGTGACCTTCTGAAAAGTGCAGCTCCCTACCTTTTCCTTTCCCAGCAAACTAATAACCGTAATGAACAATAATAGCATGCACAACTCAAAATGCATATGAACAGCCTACTAACTATCAAAGTGGGTCCAGAGGGCGGTAGTGCGGATTGCATTTTGTCTGATTTATTTATTTATATATATATATGTATATAAAAAAAAAATTAATCCATACACTTAATTTCCTGACTGTTGGCTCTGAGTTTCACTGAATGTAACTGCTTTTCCTGTTGTTTCTCTGTAGCACTAGTATCAGCATTTCTGGCACCACTTCTGGGCATCCACCTGCAGTCAGGGGGAAATGCAGAAATCTTTACTTGCTTGCAGGCTTCTAGAAAAACTTCTCTGACCTCATGGTGCTGTTGCCATAGTCTTTGTCCATGTGGTGGTGTTGCATACTATTACAAAGTGCTGTAATCCATTGCAATTGTTGTGTTGCTTTCCAAATGATGGGCATTTTTTTGGCCCATGCTGTTTGCGAGAACATATGTAATTCCATGTGCTATATATGTGTGTACATATATGTATCTTTGTGAGCTCTAATACTGAGCTCCACATTCTTTTTTGTCTAAAGTTTTTCTTTTTATGGACATTACTTAAAAATCCTAAATTACCATGTCAGAATGTTATCAGTCCTCCCACCACATGCCTTGGGGCCCAGTTTTGTGAGATGCCAGTTTGAATTGCAAATTCAGTTTACAGTTGTATGATATGAACCTTTGCACGCCCTGAAAAAGAAAGGGTTATTCTTTACCTGAATCACTCCAAAGATCCAGTCCTACTGCATGCTGTTCTTTCACTCGAGTGCTTTTAATTTGTTTTGCCTAAAACCACATCCTATTCAGCAATAGCTCGGAGCCTAGACTTTGCCACCAGTTTGCTTCATCCTTTGCCTGGGCTTAGGCTGCAGGGGCTGCCTCTGAGCTCAGCGTGGCCCTATGGCCACCACTTCCAACCGGCTGCGGTGGGAAACACTTCAAGATATGGTTCAATGAAGTTATGGCCAAGCCTTGAGAGTAAGGGGAGAGGAAACTTCTTGTGCTAGCTTTATTCCTGAAGCCAGCGATTCAGGAAATGATGTCTTCTTCTGGACTGGACAACTTCTATTGTTTAGCAAGTCTCGCCGCTTGTCAAAGATTAACTCGCTTTCAGGAGCTTCTCTCTCCTTCTGAGTTGTTCCCAATCCCTCCTCCTCCTTTTTTTTTTTTTTTTTCCCTAGACATGAATTACTTGGAATCTTTTAATCTGTGCTTGCTGCATGCCTGTGGACTAATAAACAGAACAAAAGTCTCAAAATATTAGACAATTGTATGTTAGAGGATATGGTAAAGACTGAGTGAGTTTCTGCCAGTATTTTTGTTTTGTGATATGATGATTTTTCTAAGGAGAGACAAAATCTTTTTTTTTTTTTTTTTTTCCCCAGTCTCTTCTCACACAGGATGCAGCACTCCTTGAGCCCCCTCTTCAGGGGCTGACTGAGAGCAGCCTGGTGTTTCAAAATCAATTAGTTTCCAACAGTCACTTTTGGATTGCTGCTGTTGCTGTCGCACATCACTTGGAGACTGTGTGAAATGCTGTCGTTTTAACCAGAACATGCTTTCAGTGTTGCTATTCTTCCATTCAGTACATCTCTAATTAGTGCTGCCTAATACCACGTCCTGTTCAGAGATCACTTGGAGGCAGAGGTTGAGATAATTTGGTCCTGAATTAAGACTTCGGGATTTGGCTCCCTAGTAATACTTGAACAAAATATTTCCTTTGTCTCGGGTGGCCGGAACTGTTCAGAAAAAAAAAGAAAGTAAAAGTTTAGACCTCTTTATAAGTACTGTGTGAATCCTTCTGTGACAGACTTTCTTTGATAATAGAGATGAACATGATAAACCTTTTATAGAGACATCTGCTAAACTATAAAAGCTTAAGTTGTCAAGTGTGGTTCAGCCCTCTCCTTGGGTTTCCATTTCTCTGCTTAGCAATTGCCTCTCAAAGCATGCATGGGTAAGAGCACGTGAAAATATGAGCTGCATGGCAAATCAAGGAAAAGACTTGTTTCCTGCGTTTTGCCTGTCTGTTGTTTTTGTTTGTCTTTCCTTTTCCCTAGGGGTGAATGGGCCCCTATATTTAGATCAGAATAAGAATAAGGGACCGAAAAAGCTATGCTGCCTCTCCCTTTCCCTCCCCGCTGGGAACAGGCTGGAATTTCTGCTGTGGCCTGGACTCTGTCCATGGTGAAAAAGCAAACCATCAGATGTGAAGCCAAGAGAGTCCATGAAAGGCGCAACATGGTGGGGTGAAAAAACACACCGCCTCTCTCTTTTTTGTTTTTTTTCCTCTTGCGTCTACTTTTGAGATATGGCTGTGACACCTTGTCTGAACATTGCTGAGCGCTGTTATGATCCCTCTATTTATAACAAGCAACCCAACAGAAGGTGCAGTATAGTCGGGCTCCCAGTGTGTAAACTTGCATCAGAGGAGGAGCTGCTGGCAAAGGCAACAACTCCAGCCCTGTAATCCTAGGGCTGCACGCTCTCACCCTGAACGCTGACAAGCCGCACTCCGCTGTGTTGGCTTATGCGGAGGCCTTGTTGCAGTTTCTTGTTCTTGTAGCACCCACCGCTTCTTCCCTTCCCCTCTCCCCTTCCCTTGCTCCCTGGGGCACTGCTCCGCTCCTGTGAATTGAGAATTGATCCTAGCCGGGCGCCAGGCCCCTGCGGGAGCTCAGATGGAAGAAGTTTGGGAACCAGGCATCTTGCGTTTAGGGGCCTGACTGTCTTTTGATGTAAATAGGAAGCTCTCGTGGACTTGTCTGGGCTGCGAGTCAGGCTGTGAATACACAGAAGACTTTTGGACTTTTAAAGGATTCTGAAAGTCTCTTCCTTAAATATACAACCCCATCTTATTGGTTTTTTTGTTCTTTGCTGAAATTAAGCCAGAAGAGAGAGCCAGGCCTTGTGGACAAAACTTCTTTTGTGCTGCATTCTCTTGGTTAGCTTGTAGTCCGTTTGTCTTTCCTATCCTTCTTTAAGTCCTTTGTGTGGCTGTCGCATTTCTGCAGCTCTCTTCTCTTGGATTGTGTTTTCATTTCAGCCAATAGCTTGTGCTATCTGTCATCTTTGAGTATGTCTAAAAGAAGTTTGACTTGAAGTAATTTTTTATT
This sequence comes from Apteryx rowi, assembly GCF_003343035.1. Lineage (NCBI taxonomy): Eukaryota > Metazoa > Chordata > Aves > Apterygiformes > Apterygidae > Apteryx > Apteryx rowi. Next base: position 63,609 of record NW_020447586.1, read on the forward strand.
TTTATTTTTTTTTGAGCTGTCTGGAGCAGTGACCAAGTACATGAACTTTATTAAGAGCTTCTTATGGGACCTTCCCTGTGGAAGTGCAATAGTTTAATTCTGTAGGCTTATCCTGGATCTCTTGCCAATCTCTTTTACAACAGGAGGTGCATTTTTGCTTGCAGAGAGGAGCAATTATGAATCAATCAGTCTTCTCCCTCCTGCATCCCACTCCCTTTCTGTCCCCAGATGCAGGCAAAGTGTTCCTATACAGCTCAGTGGTACACTGGCTAAAGAGCAGAGACTGCTCTCCGTGTCCCTCCCTAGTTGGATTTCAGTGATTCAGACGTTACCAGGATCCTCATGCCAAAGACATGGGAAGTGTGGGTCTTGCACCTGTTTTAGGCAGGGGAGCTCTTGAAGTCTGTTATCCTCAATCCATTTATGCAATAACATCAGCATTTCCCGCCGCAGCATGTGGCACAGCAGCTTGCTAGCTAATTCTTGTCTCTTGAAGTTTCAGGAAAGCTAAGTTGGCCCTTGTTTGCTGCAGAGCAGAACTACTCTGTTATCCTGAATCATATTAACAAACTTTAATTCTGGTTCTCATCAATGTTTTGCTCACAATGGCTTTCTCTAATGTCATGTAATGTATTTCTTCAGTCATCCCAATCTAATGATAAACATTGAGTTAAAGGGCTTCTGCTGAGCTGAGTTCTCTATTAAAAACTGAAATGTCATTGACAGCAATATGGGCAGATAATTGGATGTGGAAACAGGAGCCAGCCTTCGTGACTACATGCTATGCAGTCACCTGGGCACAAAAAAGAAAGGTGGAAGCATCTCCCCTGATTCTGTAGAGAAGACTGGTATAAAGGGACAAGGGAAGCAAAACTTTTCTCGTTGCCTCTCTAATAGGACTCAAAACCAGGGTCGCATTAGACCTTGTGGTTAAATGCCACACCACCATTATAAAGTGATGCGTCATCTCTTTGCTCTTGTTTATTCTAGGAGGGCAGAAATAAATAGGTGAGCCGAAGGACTGTCATAGTAGTCCTGAGAACTGGTGGGCCATGTTTTCCTCCCACTTTTTCCAAGTGCTGTTTTTTCTCTTGTGTTGCACCCCTACTGCTTTCAGTATAGTGAAGTAACAGGCACAGATTTGCTGTTGTTTATGGCTGGCAGGCAGCTACTGTCAAGTCTTCCCTGGTGATTTAAGTATCATAACTGAGACATAAGCCAGAAAAATTAGTGCTCAACACTTGCCTCTTGATACAGCAGTAAGGGAGAAGCTGAGGAGCCTGACAAATGGCATTTGGGTAGGTGGATCCTTGTAAGTTAAGCTTAACAAGAGACAGGAGCAGTGATCCTGCCCTTGCAGCTGTGCCCTCTTTTAGCCACATGTGATGCCTGAGAATTGCTCTTTGAGTGCTAGACAAGGGGACCAAAATCCTTCTGGGGCAGCTTTCAACTGTTCTCATGCTTTGCTGTCTGGCCCCAAACTCCCAGCCTTAACTAAGAAAAGATACAGTGAGATTAAACTTAAAAGCCAGTTATCTGAGGGCTCAAATGTACCCTTCTACCGTAAAACTTCTTGGATTCACATATTGGTATCAGTTTTCTTGTTTTGTACAGAATGATCTGGGACGTACTCATGTGCACAGAGAGTCTTAAGCTTAGGTCTTATCTGGTAGCAGTTGTGTTCTTTTTTGGTTTTAGCATCTAAAACTGGCTCACAATTAACTGTTTTGACTGAGAAAGTTGCAGTACAAATTTAAGACTCAGTCTACTGGCAGAGCTCACCTTATAGATGTAAGTGGGACATACAATAGCAACATAGCTAATACTCTTCCCACAAACCTGCTTTTGGGTATCAGTGACACCATAAAGAGAGGCTAGCTAGAGGACTACTTTTTTTTTTTTTTTTTTTTTTTTTTTTTTTTTAMTCTYCCCCCCCCCCCCCCCCCAACAACCCAACTTCCTAATGGAGTCACACCTCTGCACGTAGTAGGTACATTACCTATGAGTTTAGGTGCCAAACTTCAGTATGTTAAAGTCTGGTAACTGAAGCATCTATTTAATTCTAATATACTGTTAAATGCCACAGTATGTTCCTTGTACCCCTGCAGCCTATAAATACTAATCGTGTTTACAGAAAATGTGAGAAGTTATCTCCAGTGCCAGAATTGCTCATTGTGACAACCAGTCTAGACAGATGAAATTTGTGTCTTTGTAGCTTTGCTATGTTTTGCAGAAGTGGCTGTCTCTGAAAAGCTGAGTAAAAGACTTTTTTGTAATAAAAGGACGCGGTTTCAAACTCTGAGAATGATTTTTATCTTATCTGGAATATTTTGTTGTACAAAAGGAAATTAGAATAACTTGTGACACATTAAATGTGGCCATTCAGCAGAATTAGCCAATAACAAATTTTGATTATTTAAAGATATTAAAATCTTTATCAAGATTTAAACTTAATTTCTGAAATATTAAAACTTTTTTGTGTAGTTCTACATCTTTAACTTTCACCGAATAAAATATGAAATTTATTTTGGTTGCTTAAGTAGCTCTGGAGACAAATTAATCAAATCAGGACCGAAGACACAATTGCATTTAATCAGGTTACAGTATATGTGACACAGATGGCTGGTATTAAAGCAAAACTCAGTTTAGCACTAGTTCTACAGGAAAAAAATGAGTAAAAGGAAACAATAGAGTTTTAATCTTCCTTTGCAGTGCTCAATCGGATGAGGATTCAAATGTTGGTCTATTTTGATATATTTAATGTCAACCCATGCTGTGCTGGTATTCTAGGACTCAATCTGCAGATGGGTTTATCATTATTCATTTATGCAAAAAACTTTCTGATAAAGATGCTGAAGTGAACAAGTCTAAGACAGACCGGGTAATAAACACTAAGCATTAGTGTTGGGATACCTTCTTTGGCCCACGTTTCCCTGTCCTCCTCATGCATGCTGAAGATGTTGGAGGGATGAAGATTGTACTTTGCTTGCCTTGTGACAGTCTAAACTGTTGGCCAGCTGTCTGGTGGGAAGAAAAAACTTGCTGTTCCCTTGGAGCACAGCATGAAAAGCTCCCTTTGCATAAAGCAGGCAATGAAATCCTGCACTGGTTTGCCTTCATTTTGAAGGGGACTTTAACAGATGACTGGTTATAGGAAATCTGCTTGAATATGGGCCCTTCTCCTCAATCTTTCACATCCTTCTGACCTGGTTTCACACTTGTCTGCATTCCTGTCCCTAGTGTGAGAGGAGGAGTTAGTTATCTGCTTGCTGGCAGTAAACTGGTGATCAGTGGCAGTAAAACAACTAGAGTTTCCTTCTCTGTGTGCTCCCTGCTTATCCCCTCTGCCCTCAAATGGGAATTTGAGAATATTTTAGTTCCAGCCCCCACCTGAAAATCTGAGCAATAATTCAGCAAAAGGCCCAGCAGCTTTGCAGTTTGCTCCCTCTTTGTAACTTTGTTGCTCAGGTTGGTTTCACCGATGGAAAGTCCAAAGCTCACTTGTCATCTTGGGAAGAAGCTGTCAAGATTTCACTGGGATCTGTGTTACTGGCACGCTTTAGAAACTCATTTTGACTAGATGTAAGGAGTCAATGTGGTGATTTCACTTTCTGAGTAGAAAATAAATGGCTAACTCACAATTATCTAGCCAACAGCAGTTACAGAGCTGAACATTTTAGTCATACTCAATAGAGGAAATCAACTCTCTGATATTGACTCCCAGTTAAAAATTCACATCTTGGGAGGTAATGTGGAAGGATGCATTTGAAGTAAATAGCAGCTTTGTTCTGGAATGGTCACTCAGACTGCAGTCTCCCATGATGAATTTTCTCTCCCCTCTATATTCGCCACATTTTGCATAGGATATGGTGGCTGAGCCACAAGATCAGACCTCTGCATCTGTGCTGAACCTCACTGCCTCATAAGGTGGCCCCACAATTTCAGTGATCTTTCTGTGAAATCTCAGTGTAAACGCTTGGTGCTTGCTTACATTGGAGAAAATTTACTTCTGTAAATTTTATCGCTTTTACTTACATAACCCATCTCGTACGGCACTGGACTAAAGGAGTGTAACTGAGTGGTCTGTGTCAAAAATGCATAGTAATTCAAGCCACTACTCTACAAACAGAATTGCATTTTAAGTACTGTCTTGGTAACTGCACCGTTATAAATGGACACAACTTCTCCTGCCACTTGTGTTGATTGACAATAGAGAAATCTGGTTTGTTATACCTGTCTTGAGCCTACATACAGTTTATGCGCAACTCCGCTTTTGTCCTTGGGAAGTTCAAAACTCAAGTACGTCAGGATCAGTTTTGGGAGCGGGCGGGGGCAGTAGCAGTAGCTACTCTTTAAAGCTATTCTTTAAACTCTGGCAAAGGTGGTAATGCTGTTACCCATTCCTTATGGTACCGTATTGACTAGGACACTGCATAAGAAATGAGAGACTTGGACCCAACTCAGGCTACTAGTTCAAATTTGCTTTAGCAAAGAATGTGGAATTAGAGTTAGCCGCGGTCTTATTGCTAGAGCCCTTCTCTGAAAAGGGCTATGACCTGGTTATTGATCTTGGTACTACTCCTGTGAGTTTTTTCTCCATTTGTTTACACCGGTTGCTCATTGCAAATTGTGTAAATAAACTTTAGTGTGGAAATGGATGTCCTGGGTTCCCTAAAGAAGGCGCCTCAGTTACTGGACTATGTAATCCTGTTTCTTCTATACCCTCTTTCTAGTCAGCTTGTGTTGTGTTGAATGTTTGCGTGAAACTTGTGCTCCTTTCTAAACCAGTAGCATCTGGAAAATGACAGTGTGGTCTTTCCCTTGATTGCCCTATTATTAGGGTGCTGTCTTGATGGAGCAGACAGATGATTTTGCATCCACTTAAACTAAGGAGGGTAAAGGCATGTTCCTGGGTGAGTGATCTAATTGTTGCTATAAAGCCACTGTTATCTTCTCTGGTAGGAGTGTCTGAAAACCAAACGTGCAAATGAAGCAGTTAATGAGGTCTGACCTCTTATCGAGTCCTGTTGAGACTCGCCCCTTATGCAGCCTTTGAGTTCTAGCCCTGGTAGACCGTTGTGCCAGAGCGGAGCAAGTTATCTTCTTGATATCCATCAGGATTCCTCACTTTTCTTTGAACATTAAAGAGTAACATCCAAGAAAAGAAATCTTGTGGTACAATAAGAATAGAGAGAACAATTATGGAGTAGAGGAGGATAAAGAAGAAAAGGTGCTATGAATCTATTTAGCATGTGTCCTTGAGCATGACGCAAAATTCTTTCCCCCCTCCCCCTCCTTTTTTTTTGTTTGCTTGAACCCTAATTAAAACTTGCAGCTTACTATCTAGTTAAATACTTCTTTAGTGAAGATTTGAATCTTGTTTTGCCAGGCATTGTTTACATTACTGTCCTTAAACTTTCCATCCTTTGTAGTGACTTCAGAATACCATTAGTTCCATTGTCAACAGAAAGGATTGATTTTTCAGAAGTTTTGTTCGCTTTATTCTACCTAGTATTTAATTTATATTTGTACTATCTGGATTGACTCCCTGCTGGAGTTGGTGATATAATGAAACCAAAGTTCTCTTTTGTGTCAACTCTATTTATCTAGATCTTCTCATAACTTGCATTGTGTAATCAAGCATAACGGAAAGGCTACATTCAGGAGTGCTTTAAAACAATTTTTTAAAAGCCTTTCCCGTCTCTTTACACAAGAATAATAATGAAGACCTCCAAAAATTAAGATTCCTGCCACATAAATCTCCCTGTGGAAATACTAGCACCAAGAAGTGAAATGAAAGTGAGTGAGCTTGATTTAAGATGGCTATGACTTTCTTAGACCATTTGGATTTCATTCTTTGTACAGTATATGAAGTTGGTGTGCAGATTTTTGAGAAATTGGTGCTGTTTTTTTTCTTTTTCTTTTTTTCCTTCTTCCTGTGTGTGAAATATCTGCTTAACTCTGTTACTCATTATACTTTTGAACTTTTGTGTTTCAAGAACAGCAGTAGCTCTCTGCTTCTCAGACAAATTTAAAACTTAAAACAGTACATACTTATGTTTTGCTTTGGGCCTGCCTTTGAGAACTGGCTTTCTGAATGTGCCAAATCATTATTCTGTGCTTCTTTTTGTCTCTTGTTGCTTGTACAAGGAAATTTTGACTTGAATAGCTCAAAAATGTGACATAAAGCAACAGCAAAATCACAAACAAAATTCTCTTATTGTCTGTTATGAATGTGAAATGTGACATCACCTTCATTCAGTGATGACCATCTTTGCCGAAGTGGTATCCAAAATTGCTGCTTGCTGATTAAAATGTAAGAAGTCTTCTTAAAGCATATGGAGGTTGCTCCAAATCAGCTCCAAATTCATAATCAATGTTAAACTCCAGTTGGAGAAAGTGAGGTTTTTGGTTAGCAAGTGGATAACTCAAAAGTATTTTCTGGCTTGATGTGGTGTTTCACCACACTCTTAGTGAAACTCAGTGAGCACAAATGTTCATGAACAGAAGGCAAAGATCTGTTTAAATTCTTGCTGCCTGAGAAGTATCAGCTTAGCCTCTTTCTTACGGTAATGTGAAATCTGTCAGCTGTGAGCCATGTTCACTGATGTACTCCTGATCAGTTAGATTTATTACTCCTTTTTATCAGTAGTTTAATTATCTAGGTAAATTTGACTTAGGACTTCAGTAAACACAGATTTCAGCTGAGCTCAAATGTATTTCGCAAAAAAAGTATCACTGCTGTCTTTTTACAGCAGCGTGGCCAATATTGGAGGCCACTAGTTTACATGTCACTCCGTTTAAGTTGATCATGAACAGCTTATATTCACTGATAAATATAATAGTTAAAGCCCCAGTAAGCTGCAAAAAGAAACTTGAAAGTTGAATAGAAACCTGAGGGAAATTTGGTAGATGAGGGCACACTTGAAAAAGTGCAGTTCATCTAGGTTATGTATGAGAACTAGGTTATGTATGAGAAAGTGTACTTTACATTGCCAGCTTTACAGAGGAAATGTGGTGTATGACTGCTGAGGAACAATCCCTAAAGGAGATAATTAACGTTACAGGATGGCCAAGGCTCAAAATATTCTGCTGCTAGGGGATATAGCTATCGTAGGTGGGACTTCTGCTCAGAGTAGACAAGTGCTGGTGGTTCCAAGGTGCTCTGACAAATATGCTGTAAGGAGTACCTGAGGGTCAGTAAGAGGTTGATCCTTCCTTAGATTTTTCTCTAAGAGTTATCTCATACTTGCCTAAAAATAAGTGATGCTGGGAGTTACTCTTACAAACTGTCACAAAATGCAGATCAAGTTTAGCGCAAAAAATGTGTTTGTTTGCAGAGGGGGAGGGGGAAAGAAGCCTTAGAAGCAAATTAGGCATAACCTTATCTGCTGGTAACAGAAACAAAAACATGTTTTTTTTCCTAATCCACCATTTTCTCAATTGCTGAGTAACACTAAAGCACAGAACCCCCAATAATTTCTGAGCACCAGGGGTAGAGGGCTTGCAATGACAGTGCAGGGTGTGGTGTGGACCAGGTAGGGCAGGATTTTGAGTAGCAATGGCTAAGGAGACGGTGACAGAGTCCAGGGTGCGTGGGTTGATGTTGCAAGGACCACTCAGAACTGCTGCTTTGGATTCTCTGTTTTGCTGAAGTAGTCTTGCTACAGTTTAAGAGTGATTAAAATATCTCGAATATACTTTTCACTAGACGTATTTAATAATGCCTTAAAACAGTCCACAGATCTGGAAATAAGCAGATAAATGACTATTCCACAGTATTTCCAGTCTAACAGCTTGATGTAAAAGGGTGTCAACATAGTGAAATGCTTACTGAAGTGAGGCTGCCTTTAGCATTGCTAAATTAACAAAGGGGGAAAAAAGTCTATCTTTATCACAGTATCAATGGGTTGTTTGGTTTAGTGGGATGAGCTACAGCAGTACTAATCACATTTTCGGGCTGCTACTATAAGCATTCTCTGTGTCCTTTTCGTACTAGCGTTGCTCTCTGGACTATGTGTTTTCATATGGTTTCACTCAACTGCTTCCACTGGGAGTGAAGAATGACTAAATCAAGATTCAGAGATACTCAGTATGTGAAATACCTTGTGCTGTAGCATCTTGTACTTGTGTGTGTGTGTGTGTGTGTGTGTGTTTTGTTGCTGTTGTTAGATTCTTTTGTTTTGTTATATCCTTTATCGGTATCTGCCTTGTTCCATATTTGAACTGTGGCAAGCTGGAAGTGTGTTGGACTGTGGGAATTTGAGAGGAAATAAACTGCATTTAAAATTGTTTGACTAATTAATTTTCAGAGAGACTGAACTCTCCAGCTTCCAGAAGCCAGTCTGGAAAAAAAAGCTATAATGGAATACATCTATACAAATGTACCGCTCGTTTAAGGTGAAAAGATCAGTATCATTGGTAGTGGATGATGTGGGAACAAGAGAGAATTCAGGGAGAAAGATAAGGGGGCACACGGGAAAAACAGTACGTGGCAGCCAAAGCACATCACCCTTTTGCAACATGGGTAACGAACTAGCTGGTGAAGGCCAGACAGTTTGTTCCAGCTGCACGGCGGAGGAGGGAGTGATATGGAAGTATCACGGTCCGCCCCGACCACAGAGGGTTGCATCCTGAAAAATAATTGCTGCTCACAGACTAACTGTTGACTTACAGTGCCCCCAGCCTCATTATCCCTGCTTACCATATTAAAAATCACGCCCTTTGCTGCATAATGATATGTAAATAAGGGGGGCATACCCCCAACAACCRCGCAAATGGCAATCTGGCCAATGAAGTATGTCTGCCGCGCTTCCACATCCCACTTTCAGCAACTATAAAACAGAGGATAGCTCACTAAAGTTTTTGGAAGGGAAGAAAATTGAACACCCGACCTGTTCACCGGAGATTGCTGACGAGCAAGCCTCCTTCTCCCTACCCCAAACAGGGACGCCTCTTTGGTAAGACTTGCGCCTCTGACAAACGTCAGATGTTACCCGGGAAAATATATTATTATTGAAAGCGCTTAATTGTTAGTTTGAGCTCATAGAAAGAAAATTTGTAGCAGCAAGTGCACTTATCAACGGCAATTCCGAACCTGTTGTATCTGTCACTTTAATAAAATCTTATTCTTTTTACTTTGCGAAACTGTCTCGGGGAAAGTCTTCACACAGGGGGGCTCTGGCAGGCAAACGTAAATTATAAAGATAAGGAAGAGCCTTCCGTCCCTCCCTTTTATGTGACAGTGGAGCATAGATCTACCTAGGTTGTTGAAATGGCCAATAGATTCAGACAAACTAACTTGTCTTGATATTCATTCAACAAGTTTTAGTTTAGTGGAAACCTCTGTTATGACAGGTCTGGTCACTCCAAATACTGCTGCTGGATAGTTATTTCTGCTAAGACTACTGGATCCTTGCAACCCAGCACTGTATGGGTTCTTGCTATCACATGGTTAAATCTGAGCCAGAAAACACTATAATATAAGAGCCAGTATTTTCTGCGTAAGTTTTCTTTCTCACTGTGATCCTATTTTCTTGATTCTCTTGTGTAGCCCATTAAGTAATCTCTCTGCAACTCTGGTAGTTACACTCTTCAAATTTTCCTAGATTAAGACCTACATCAATAATCACTTAGCCTGAAAAGATAAGTTTAGTGCTCACAGTACCTCCTGCAGTTATTCCTTCCATCCTACACTTTGCTTTTGCTTCCGTACTATGAATGTTAATTCAATTGCTAATGAAGTTAACCTCCTTTATTATCTTTGAATATGAAACATCTACACATACAAATACACGTAGAACTTATCTAGTGTATGAAGTTGGAATGGCTTTTTGCTCTCTATACTGCACTTAAGTTTCCAAGTGCCTCCTTTATATATGCAGTTTGACAGCTCCCTTTGCTCCCTTTGGAGTTCATTAAAGGTGCATGTAGGAGATGCATATGTTCTGCTCCTTCTGCCTCCTCCATCTTTTCCTTCTCAAAGACACTTTGCTGTTTTTTATTCTGAGGACATTTTTACATTGCCAGTATGCTTGTTTCTTCCAACATAAAGAATAGCTGTATAAAGTCAGGCAGTGTTTTTCTTTATGGATTCTCATTATATTCACACAAACAACTTCACCTAAAATTACATAGTCACAAGGGAAAACTAAGAGGAGAAACTGGTGATATATTTTCTAGAAGTGCATTATTGCTTATGATAACTTGGCACTTTGAGAGCCCGTATGTAGTTAAACAAAATTAAGGTCGTTTGTGATCTCGCCTATGGGTCCTTATTATTTTACACCAGTGATCTGGGATGTTACTACTGGGGTCTCATAGATGAGTTTTTGGCCCAAGGATGATTCCTATCTTTATTTGTGAGTACACCGTTCTGCAAACTGAACTGTAGAGATTTTACAGAAGATTCAAGTTGAGGTGATAAGGCATAGATTACTCTAAGCTATCTGAACTGTTTGATCAAAGCAACAAGTCAAAAGGAGGCACACTGTAGGAGGAAAGTGTTGCTTCACTTTGCGTTCCTGCCTTGCATTACTTGGAGCACAAGCACCGGAATGCCATAATTATACTTGTGCCTCTTTGCCACCATCCCTCCTAAATCTGTCCTTGAGGTACATCTGTGAGTAGAGAATAAAGAGTGAGTCTAGAGAGCCAAGATGCAAACAGAAGGTTAGGATGGCCAAAGAGGAGAAACACGGTATCAGTGTCAATTGTATCGGTTTCAGTGAACTGCTGTAGGTCTAAGAAAATTAAACCCTTGCTAGAAAAGGACGTGGTCTCATCATTGAGCTGCGTTTTAAAAGCCCTACTAAACTGGTTCCCATAATTCCAAGAAACATAAAGATAGTGCTAGAGAGAGTTCAAGGAAAGGCTACAAAAATGATCCTGAAGCTGGAAATTGCCTAAGCACAAGGCAATTCGGGAGCTCGTTTAATTCACGTTGTAAGAGAAAGTTGAGGGGTGACTTGTATTCAGGCAGAAAAAGAGATGTTAGGGATCTTGGAAGACAAAGGCATAATGAGATTCAGTGTCTAGAAGCTGAAAATTGACAGTTTCAATATAGAACTAAGATGCAAATCTCTAGCAGGATAATTAAGCATTTAAACAGCCTAGTGGAGAGGATGGTAGACTTGGTGTTGTTTGGCAACTTTATAAAAGACTAGATGTTTATGAGGTTAATTCTAATTCTATAGCCTGAATATACAGGTCAGACTTTGATCAAAGATTTTGACTGTAAAGTCCAAAAATGTTTATTGATGGCAGCAAACACTGATGTGTTATCATTAGCTACATTCACTATGCTGCTTCAGTATGCTGAAATATATGTATGTATATACGCGCCAGTCACTTGGGGCCTTGTGCAGATTCTAATAGTGCCTCAACGTTTTGGCAAGTCAATCTCAAAGTACTTAAATGGCAGCGGCAAGCAACATATACTGCTGTGCAGTGCATGCTTGTGTGGCATTGTCCATCTGGGTAAAAAAAAATATACTGCATGCTATCTAGACACTAAAAGTGCTGAAACTCAGGAGAGCAATCTAGTTGGTTAGTGACACTTCCAGCTTGTGCAGATATGGGAGAGATTTCTTTGAGGCTGGAATTTGTTGGCCTCCGGCACCTCCTAGTTCTGTATACAAAGGAAAAAGAAGCAATAGTGGGGTCTGGATTACAACAGGCTTCTGAGGACTGTTTCCTTGACCTTGTTCAGGATTAGAATTTATATTTTATTTTAGGAAAGCAAATAAACTGTTAAGACATGTTCTCAGCCTTTGGGAAAGCGAACAGATCTACAGAGTATGAAAGACCATTTAAAAGTCCCTTTCAGTTATTGCTGTCAGTGCATTCTCCATTGCATGCAATGGCAATTTAAATACAGTCGTTATTTTGTTTCATAATTTCTTTTGGATTTGTCCTTTCTCTTTGCTCGACCCTCTATGTTTTCTGGTTCTTGTTTGCCATTTTGGGAATTTTGTGTTCGGGAAAACCAAGAAGGAGATAGAGGAAAGAGAAGAAATAGACTGTGAAATGGAGGAAAACCACAAAAGGAAGATATAAGTAAGTAAATTCTTGGCCTAATTGTGTCCTGGAAGGCATAAGTGCTCTGGAGAGTAGGCAGCTTATATACTGCAATCGACTTAGCAAAGAGAAAAGGGGAGGTGTTTTGTTGCGCACATACTGTAAGGAAGGTGGTGTGAATTTAACGAGCTGTAGATGGGGCGGGAACATGCCTGCCATCATTTGTTGCAGTAGCGTGTTTTGAGCAAATCTGCTAGGCTTCCAAAGCCACAGTCAACCGCTAAGGACTTTGTACAATAAAACTGCTTCTATTTAAATATCAGCTCTCCAACATCATTTAAACGGAAGATATAAAATGCACAGCTTTTGCTTCTTTTCTTCTACTCATTTCCATATCTATTACATACACTCTGTCTCCGCAGTCCACAATGATTACTTGATAAATCCATTAAGTTATCAGCAGGGCATATCCACTCTCTAGATGTTATCATTGTTCAATTCAAACAAAGGTGAAGTGGTTTGTACAGGGTGTAGACTAGAAGCTGTTTCTCACAGAGGCTTTAATTAATGATAGTATGCAGCAACATGCACGGAATATGTTGGATAGGAAAATCTAGTACAGCAAGTCCAAAGAATAAGCCAATTTAGATAGTTGTACTGTGTTTGATTTAGAAAACAAACATTATATAAAAAGATCTAACCAACGATAGAAATGGAAACTGAGGCTAATCAACTGCAGAGGTTTAATTACTACTAAATTTGGGACTGTGTGGAAAAAATAATCCTGGCCTAGGTTGTTTTGGCTTTGAATTAAAGGAATCATCTGCAGATTTTCCTTTGGTATCCCCAGTTCTCTGCTTTGTTTAAATGAATTTGGCTAGAAAAATGTTGTTATGGTAACATATCTTTTTCCAAAGGTAGTCTCCATGTGTCAGACTTACAAACTATATTAAGAAGCAAATAGAATTCGGGCAACAGATAAAATACAATTATTTAGCCTAAACATAGCTGCAGATTTCTTTAGAGGTTGAAAAAGTATTGTATCATGAAGAACAATGTCAAGCTCCCAAAGCTATTGTTGGCAATGTGGGCAGTGTGTCCTGTCCCTGTGGTGAGTCAGGGAGAAGCAGATGGCAGGGAGGGCCCTTAGCGAGAGCGAGGGAGGTGGAAGAGCCTCAGTGACTCTTTTCTCCCTGTCTGTTTTTAGTGCTCCTGCTTTTGTCAGAGAGTTAAGTACAAGTGAAGACTCATGTTGCTGAGTAGAGCTTACCTCTTACCAGCCCTAGCTGCTGCCAATTCAGCATAGCCTCCCCTTAGTAGGGGCAACAGTACCTAAAAAGCCAGGATGACTGATACTGTCACAGGCAAAAGTAAGCAAATGTTTGTTTAAAAAAAAAAAAAAAAAAANAAAAAAAAAAAAAAAAAAAGTTGTTTTGCTGTCCTCGATAACTGCCTTTTTTTTTTTCCTATATTGATTTTTTTTTTTTCCTTCCAACATCTCATTACAGTGCACTTTGCCGTTATGGCCTTCAGAGATTTTCTTCTGCCAGTGTGACTTCAGCACTGTCTACCTCTCTACATAAAAGTTCTCAGTCATCACCTTTGACTGAGTTTCCTAATGTATGTGCTTATCTGAATTTTGTGCTTCTGACACACCTGAAGGAGCAAAAACATTTGAACTGGAAGTCTTATGCTCAAAGTCTTTATGGGCAGAGAAGGGAACACCTTCTGTGCGCGCGTGTGTGTGTATGTATAGGTTAGGTGATGAACTCAGGCAAACTCAAGTTTTAAAGCTCCCTGCACAACATTTTTCAAATATTTTTCTTCTTTTTTTTGGAAGAGCTTTATATATATATATATATATATATATATATATATATATATAAAAGAATTATATTTATTGTTAATGTAATTGAGAATCTAATCATTTGTTAGTCCAGATCTAATTGTTACAGAAAAAGAAAGAATAATAATAGTTAAAACTGTCCACATACTTAGTTTCTAGCCCTTTTTCTGGTGTTATGCTTACCCTTCTATGGCTCCTCTGGGTCCTAAGGCTGGTAGTTCTTATTCTGCTGGTGGGTGTAGCAGTGAGTTGTCAGCATCTGGAGACCATTACCAGGAGGAATGTGATGTTCATGTTGCAATGGTTTCTTCTTCCTCACTCCAGGATCCACTTGGGGTCACTTTTGCCTGTTTGCTAACATGCCTTTACTCCTTTGCTCTTTCTTCACTGGTCTGCGACTCCACGTTACATCCAAATGCATTATATATGGTGCCTTTTGCACATATTAGATACAATTTCTTTGTTCTCCTGGTTACCCTTAAAACCAGTTTTGTTCAGCTCCAAGTCCGCATTTCTTTAACTTGCCATTGGTGAGTTGTTTATAACTGTGGGATCTCCAGGGCCAGCCTGTGTCCCATCTGTTATCATCCCATGCCTGTACTCCTCTGCGCTGCATCCTCTATCCCACATCTCAAGGTCTCTGCTATCGCACCAGGTCTGTATTTCCCTACATCATTATGTTAAAGTCATAAATATCTCATTTTACTTAGAATAACTGCTTGTAACTCCTATCTATGTAAAGCTATGGTTTTATCATACAAAGATAAACAAAAGTAAAATAAATTAGCTAAGGACACCATTAGCAAAATTGCTGTTGCTGCTAAACCATGTTTAAAAAAAAAAAAAAAAAAGCTGCAAGCAGGTGAAGAAAAGTCCAGACAGGGCAAGCCTGACAAGCCTCAGTCCTAAGGCCTGGCAAAATACAACACTTATAGCCTGTTGGTAGCAATGGCCATATTGTACTATGGGGCTATTTAGCTACAGGAGGCCTGGGGTTACACTGCTATTGTGACAAAAAGCCTATAGAAACTGGTTATTCTTGTTCACGTCCTACTGTGTCACCATCAAGATCTCTCTCTTGAAACTGATATCTCCTGTTTCCCGTGATTGTGAGAAGCAGCTGTTCCTGTTGTGAAATTTGCCATGGATGTCTCCTTGAAGTTGCACAAAATTCTTATTCTTCCCAGAACTTATTTGTTTTTAAGGACTTATTTTGGGGGGTTTCTGTCTCTTCATCTACTCAGAAGAACGTGTTTTACTTCATTACTGCATTTAGAAAATGCTTTTCGTTTTCACAGACTACGGTGAGCAGTCATTCTACTCATACAGGAATAACAGCAATCCCTGCTGCAGCAACCTGCTTTAAAAAATGCCAATCTGAAATGTCCTTATAGCTTCCTGCTCATTTCCCACTGAATACTTTAGCATCCCTTCTGGCAAAGTTAGCCAACTATTTTGATATAAGCTGGTGCTTAGAACCCAGTTTTGTTTTGCGTGGGGACAATGAAAATGGATCGTACTTTCCTTCTAACCAAAAGAAAACCATTTGGACTCTTTTGCATCTATTTCCAGGACAGGAATAAATTTTTGTCAAGTGGCAGGAGTAATTGATGCTGGTTTATTTTTAGAGTTGGACTCTTCATGCTTGAGTACACATAGGAGCGAGCCTGCTGTGTCTGTACCCTGTCAACGAAGGGCCTTGGTCTGAGAGATCTTCCAGATGTTTGTGTGAATGAATAAAGCTTTTTTTATTTTTTTTTCTTGTGATAAATTAAGCGAATGACACTCTGCATTTATATTGATCATTTGCTGATTTAATTCTTAAGTGTATCTGCAACATATTACATGGACTATTCACACCCTCCTGGGCAATATGGCACCACTGCCTTTAGGAGACTCTTTGTGATATTGATTTCCACCTTAACAGTCTCAGCAAGTTATACCACATGGGCACACAGCGGTGGAGAGGAATTGCTGAGTGGAAGTGGGAGCGAACTACAAAAGGAGATCTTAATCTCCTACCTCAGGTGTGTGTTTTGAGGCAGCTTTGAAACAGTTCATCAGCACAGGTTCAAAGATTCAGTTTGCGCTTCTCTGCTTATTTCATCAGGCCCTATTAGATGGCGGAAGGGGAAAATAAAACGCCAACATGAAAGCAGCTTCAAGTTGCATCTGTCACATTAAAGAGACTCTGTTAAAATAGTGGTAAAAAACATCCATCAGAGGATTTGCTGGATTTATCCATGAAAGGATAGCTTTCCTCTGTCTGCAGAGACGATGATTAGCAAGGCATGCGCACACGGAGGAAATGAGAATTCATTAGTCCCAAGCCCCCAAGTAAACAGGATTTGGCAGGATTGGATCTTAAGGTATTACAGCTAGTGATATTACCAGGTTAGGTGATGAACTCAGGCAAACTCAAGTTTTAAAGCTCCCTGCACAACATTTTTCAATTTTTTTTTTCTTTTTTTTTGGAAGAGCTTGGTGTGTATGCGTGCACCCACCCACACACACACACACATGCGTACACACACACGCTTGCGCATGCACACACAGAGAAAAAGCTGGCTTTCCCTTTTGATAAGGACCATTAATGGTTTTTGAAATGCAGCTGTATGTAACTGCATTTTCATCTTTAATAATATACTTTCTCAAGGGTTTTATGGCTAATGCTGCTACCCAATAGAAACTAAACTAGTCCTCCCAAAAACATCTTTTATGTGACTATGCTTTCATATGTTAAAGGAATTTTACCCCTCTTTATTATATTGCCAGCTAATTGCTACGCTTTCTTGATACTGTTTGACTGAACTAGCTTCCCCCAAACCACTACTGAAAGCTTTCTTCCCTGTTGCAACCAGTCAGTGGGTTTGGGTGCAGTTGTAACTGGCCCTGCGTGACTTTGGCACACAAACTACACAAGAAAAACTTAACAGGCTGCAAGACCAAGCATTCTGAAGTGAGAAACTATTGGATTACGGATTGCCTGTTCAAACAGTAATTCAGCCCTTGTGGATATACACTTCCGCAAATTTACATTTTTGGAATCACTTTCTGTTTTTTTTTTTCACAAGAGTAACTTCAGTCAGTTTAGGCTGAATGGTATTTCCACAGATGGAACAGTTTTTCAGTATTTTATTTTCTGTAATTGCTCAGTGTGATGGTTTGCTGCTTTCTATTTAAACTGTCTTCTGGAGAAGAACGACTAGTTTTCTTACTAGCTCTTCTGTGATGCTCCATCATTTAGTACCTGGATACATCATTAATATGAATTTATGTTTCATATCTTTTTTGTGCAATGAAGGGTTATTATTTCCATATTTCTACATGGATAATTGATACCTAGAGCGATTTTAAAAGTATTCACCAGTTTTGAATATCTGATCTCACATGCTTGGGTTGTTAGCAGTGCTCATTGCTTGGTAAGTTTGAAGCACATCTACCATGACTTAAATTGCTGTGCTGAGATCTCAGCACTGCTGCACATCAGACTCTTTAGTCTCCACCCATGTTAATAATAATATTTTGATAAAGGGTTTTTTTTTGTATGCAACTTTTTTAGATTTTAAGAAAACTAACTGAAGAAACAAGTTCTAGCCTGTCAACAGGTATCGTTGTCGGTATTAAGAGTCTTGATCTGTTGCATAGCCTGCTTAATCTGATGCCCTTTATCTAGCACAGAGGGCTTTGGAGATTTATTGAGCACTGTGGAAGGATGAGATGTGGAAATGCCAGATACCATTCTTGGAAGATCCTTCTGACTATTTCTCCAAGAAAGTAAAGCTTTGCTCCCCTTCCTGCAACCAGTATCATTTCCCCGCCCTGACCAGCTAGTCCCACACTGCTGTTCTCAAGGTTTCTAGTCCCATGCTCTTTTGCTGGGTCTGTTCCAGTCTCCATAATCCAGATCTTCACCTGAGCTGACACCTCTCCCATGCTCATCTCCCAGTCCTTGTCCCTCCCTTCTCACCTCTCCCTTTTCCACACGGGCACTCTGTCTTTGCTCCTTCGCAGGAGACTATCTCCATGTCCTGATCTGTTCCCTCCAAAAGCTCATGTCTAAAGAAAATATGAAGGAAGTTCTTAAATTTCTGTCCTTCCAGAGCCAATTGTACATAGTGAGGAATAGGGAGGGAGTTTACTCTAGAGAGAGCTATCTTGCTCCTAGTTTTAGTGCTGGATCTAAACCTGGGTCAGGTTTAACCCACTACACCCTGGAGCTGTAATTGCTGTCACTATCCTAATTTCCCTTTGACTGGAGCATTTCTCTTTCTTCAGAGGGTCCCACTGTTAAAGCACATGAGGAATCATCTGTAATATGTAATTGTATGTTACATGCACACATACTTATGATTTTTTTTTTCAAGGACTTGCAAGCCTGGATTAATTTTCTATGGAATATCAAAGTTCTAATTTTTTGTCAGGAGTTTACCTCTGGCTACCTCTCTCATACATAGGAGCAAGATGTCTTAAGGAAAAGGTCAATGCAATATTTCTTTACTTGGCCAAAATAGCCTGGGAATACACAGAAGATGCAAAACTGGAGTCCAAGCAGATATGGTTTAGCCACCTTACAAGGCTACTTTCAGTTGTTTATAATGGGCAGTAGCTTTTACTATAAGAAGGATTATTAGTTATTCCTTTAACAAGGTATTGCTGTTGCTGAAGGATTGAATGCTAGGACTCCAGTGTTTAAATTATAGAATTATTACTGTTTTTAAATAGTACAGAAGCAAGCTGTAAAGTTTTCCCAAAAGCTTTGATGGGACTTGATCTTGTTTCCTGTATGCCAGCTTGCATGGAGGAAAGCTAAAAGCTTTGGAGAGTGTGATGGATTACTGCTTCAAAAAATTTATGTAGAGATTAGGTTTGTTTCACAAGCATTTTTATTGCTTGAGTCAGAAACCTGAAACCAAGTGCGAAGAATGATAGTGAATTTTTACCTTACATTTTTGGGGAAACTGCAAAAACCTCAGCTCTCACGGAGCTGCTCATAAATTGGCCTGTACTTGCTCACAGGTCAGCTTGGGCCATCTGACAACATCTTAAGCCTTGGCTGGTCTCTTAGAGGTGAACAGCCATCAAATTTGGTGCTGTCAAGAGGCCTGCCGGTCATCTGTAAGTACTGAGACAGGACTGAGCATCCAAACAAGCCTGTTAAGTCCGTCTCTCCCAAAGTGTGTCTCTACATAATGACTCATTGGCAGCCTTGCGTGATTCCTGTCCTAGGATGCAGTTCCTCCCTCCTGCAGCTCCTGAGGAGAGTCCTTTGCCGCAGAGACAGCAGTCAGACAACCGATATATTAATTACTTGAGCCCAGTCTGTGACTTCGGGGTTGTTCAGCTTGGCAAAGGTGTTGGAGCAGAGCCAGGCTCCTTTTTCTTCTCTCCATTTTCCTCTGGCTCATCTGAGGCTTGGGCTGGACCCAAGCTCCAGTTCACTCTGCGCCACGGTCTGAGGTCCTGCGCCATCTTTGTGTCTTAGATAATAAATTGAACACTGTTGTGCAGTCAGCCTTAAAAACAGAGTTTGTCTCTGTTCCTTGCACATCCAGGTAATAACAAAAGTGTTTAAGATTTAGATTCCTGGTTCACTGGTGCCAGAATTATGTGAAATCTTAAGACTGCCTGGGGCTGTACTTTTTCCGAGTGCTGGGCAAAAGCCAAGCTGTTGGGTCTGTTTAGTCCATTTAAGGACATAAAGCTCTACAGCAGAAATGATGCAAAGCTCAAGCTTGATGAATTGGGTATCGTTTGGGAGATTTTTTTCCTTGTTGCCTTGTTTCAGCAGTTTTTAATTTGGGGATTTACTGTGTTTACTTAGGGAGGAGGAAAGCAAAGACTCAGAAGCATCTTTTGCAGAAGCTGAATCAGCAGGATACTTTCTGTGTGTCTTGGCAATTTGACTAACGTTAAATCTAGCAGGACGACAACTTGGTTACTTACCAGGACAGATTAAAACTTTGCTCTGAATCTCCTTAATAGTGAATTTAGATCTTGATGCTAATTTAGATGGGGATTCTCTATAGCACTGACTGCCATACATCATGACAAGCAAACTGCAGCTGCATACATAAAAAATGAACACTGAAATGATTCAAGTATCAGAACACATTTATCAAATTGAATAGCAGGAAAAAGATTCTTCTTATGACATGACAAGAAAGAAAAGTTTGCCATTGCAAAAACTAAGACTCAGTCTAGTCATATTATGCCCAGAGATGCTTGAAGTTTGTCTAGATGTGTACTAGCCATGGAAAGCATCAGTCTTAAAATCAAATCTATTGCAAGGTCAATAAAGCACTGATAATGTTTGCAGAAGCAGCTATTAGCAGAGCAGCAGAAGGGGACTAATGCAAGAGTTGAGGTGGTTTAAAGATGAGGTAGCAAATGGGAGTCACTGAAAGGCCTGGAGGAAGCCTTTCTCCAGGCTAAATCCCATCTTAATTATATTTGTGTTGAAGAGGAAAATTATTTAAGCTTGAAATCCACCTTAATAATAATGTGTCTGTATACACACATATATGTATGTATGTGTGTATATACATATATAAAATATATATGCACACACATATATATAGTACCAATGATCATTATACAGCAAATAGAAAATGTTAAAGAGAAATTATTAGAAGATGCTGGTAATTCAGAGGAAGATCAAAATATCACGCAGAAAAAAAAAAAAAACAGAGGCAGGGTCCTAGAAATAGGATAAAATACAACAGTACAAATTCACTCTTGGATGAATGACCCAGTAAGAATATTTGCTTTAAGCTGGGGCTTGTCGGCTAAGTTGCCAACCCTGTGGGATGGAGTGGGGAGGAGAACACAAAGCAAAACTCAGAGGGTCCCTCCCCACAACCTAGCTATGAAAGACAAGTTGTGTTGTGTTTCATGTATCATTGGAGGTGTTTCCGGCAGCAGTAAGGGCCTATTGTCACCATGGTGAATTGGGTAAAAGGTTGTACCTGGCTCAAAAAACTTCAGGAACTCAAGTACAGGTAGACTACAGTGAAAGCTAGCATTTGGCATTCTCCTGCACAACTCGCTATTCATCTGTTGTCTGTACATCTGTTTATGGAAGATGCTTGACTCTGCTTTCAGGAACTTGGTGACGATTTCCAGATGCTCTTTCTTTATTTTATTTCTGTTGCCAAAACTGGCAGTCTTTGCCTTCTGCAGGGAAGGGAGGAGCAGACGAAATAACAGTTGACAAGTTTTACTCAAAGGAATAACTTGGTTCTGTTCATATGTGACCGAGGCAGCAAATATTATAGTTTTTTATACCATTTGGAGAATAAATATTTTTCCCCAACTTGAAATTAATTTGAACACAGGGTTGCCACTTACACAGATATCTAAGTATTTGAAACCCTGAAAGATTAAACAAGCAACCAGTACGTWACAACATGAAACCCTAACTTTATTTTGAGTATCTGCGGCAGAAAATGATTTTGGGGAATGATAATGCTTCTGTATTTCAGTAATGGCAATGCTATGCTGGTACCTGCAGTGGTGCTGCTAGGATAAAGCAGCTATAAGGCATTTCAGCACTGTAAATATGTAAATGCACTGTAAAATATGTAGATATGTAAAGATATGTAAAATGCACTGAAGTGCTAAGAAGCTTATTTTGTCCTGAGTAAGGAATAAGTAGATGGCAATTCCATGTTAGATACACATGTGTGACTTCACGGTGAGATGAGAGCTCTGCTGCTTCATGCTGCCAGCCAGGCAGGAACAGACTGGTCACAGCATGTAGCTTTCCTATTTGATAAACGAGGGCAAAATTAAAATTCTAGGATCTCTGGTGTTTAGGAATTTATCACCACTTCCCCCTCAAAAAAAAAAAAAAATCCCGAGTGTTAATTTGGGATATTAACATTAGACAACCCTGTGAATATGCATATGCATCAAAGGTAAGGTGTTCTGTGTGATAAGAGCATTAATCATAATGACTATTTCTACACGATGCAAAGGGAGATTATTATACCTCAGTGAAACTTGCTTATAAACCAGTAGCTGCAGTCCTGGTTGAACACCCAGGGGATGACCTAATCTTTAGCCAAAATCCAGTCAGTACTTCCAGTAATGGATCTCCTAAAACATACTCCGAGGTCAAATCTCTCAATTCATCCTCCCACAGAGAAGAATTTCATAGTTAATTATTCTCAAAGCCAGCGCTGAGATCTTCTAAGCTTCTTCTGTCTTTTTCCCAAGTTCTACGTAGATGCCTTAGTTCAATTTTAATAATTCAATTATTTGGACAACCTATGGTGTATAAACCTAAAAGCAAATTGGTAAAATATACATGTTACTTGTAGGTAACACTAATAAATCAGGGATCTAGGCAGAATACTGCACACCAGGGAACAACTGCTGCTCAAAGTCCTCATTATTCATATTTCCAAAACACTGCCTGAACTCAGAAGTTCGGCTGCCACCACTCTTCCAGCTGTATTGTTCTGGTGCATGTATATCTCTTTGGGGTACAGACCTGCTCTCCCTATTTAAAACAACTCTGATTAGACAGGTTCTGCTCTCTCACCTTTTCTGTTCTGCTGGGATTTCACCAGTTTAATATTATAAGGCTAACTGCTTTATATACATATATGTGCCTTATAATGGCTGACTGATATTTCTTGGATATGTTGGACCGTCTCAAAAGAAGCTGGACAAAAGAATGTTTTAATGCTCCTCATAACACAGAAAAGGAAATAATAAATTTGCATAGTTCCCTAATTTGCATAGTTGCCTGAAATTTTGCACTAACAATAAGAAGGGATTCTTATTGCAGTAGAGACAGCTCCACTTGGGTTTGGAGAAGACACTTTGAAGAAAACATTAAGGAAAAAGAAAGAACTAGCAGACAAAGAACAAGGGAATACCAATGATTGGGAAGTGATGGTAGAAGTAGCTAGGGATTACTTGAGGCTAAGTTGAAGTGAAGAGAAAGTATTTGTGTGACAGACTTTCTGGTTAAATTAAGAATCTTCTGGACCTTCATGGAGTATAGTTTTGACACCGGTTGTCTAACCTTCATGCATTATTTTGATTACACCTAGGAAATGGTTGATCTGTTACTGATAACATCAGTTCTTGGGTATCAGCACGTCAGTGTTAGTCATCTCAGTCACACAGGGGATTTGCACAAAAATCTATGGAGCCAAATTTCCCTTCTCTAGAAATACAGGGAAACTGGGTCCTTGGAATAAAAGGAACGTATCAAATGATTGTACCTTGTTACTCTTTGGTAGGCCTTTGTGTAGAAGAAAGGGAGAACATGAGGAGGAATAAGTATGAATCACAGTTGTTTCTTTCATTCTGTCAGGAGTTAGATATACTCTACTGTCACGCTGTCATGCTATGAAGATTCGATAGCAACGACTGAGACAGTAATATAATAATAATAAAAAAGATGTTTATTTCCTCACACAAGTTCTTGSATTAGTAACATCCATTAAAATAATGCGATTACTAATTTAGGAAGGATAACACAAAACCATCAGTTACTAATTTAGAAAGGATAACCTGAAACCGTCGACTACTGTGTTATTAATTGGAAGGACTGCTTATCCCTACTTGAAAGCTTTCTTGTTCACTCTCCTAGTGAGAGGGCTCTCAACCTCGAGGAGTTACCTTAACCCAGCGTCCCAGGAAAAGGGGAGGGGGGGGATACTCACGGTCCAGCCGGAGAGGATGATCAGGTCACGTTCCCGTCCCTGCTCAAACTCTCCTAGCTGCCAAGTCTCCTTTTATACGGCTGGGGCTCTGGGCAAACACTGCTTTTGCTGACTTTTTGCGAGTTTCGCAGTCACAGGACTGTCTGTTTGTCTGCTTGGGAGGACCCTGCTAGCGAGGCAAGACCCCAGCACCTCCGTATTGCTTCTTCCCTCCCTGGGGGTCCGTGCAGGTTCCAGGTGGCAGACTTCACTTCTCCAGTCTTGTTAATCATTCCGCAGCCTTGCGCACATCAGTCCTTGCGCATATCGGTTGGTAGACGACTTTAGTCCTGTTAAGTCCTCTGTTCAACAGCTTTGCTCAGGTCAGCTCTTGTGCTATCAGTTCTTCTGCATATCAGTTGACAAACTTCAGTCCTGTTAACTCTTCACTCGCCCGTCATCTACTCATAGATTTGTGGGCCATTTGCATACAAGTAGCTGATTTAGGGAATTGTAGGTCATTTCCCAGTTGGAGGAGAAATTAGGATTTCCCATTTCTC
The DNA here is from genome assembly GCF_003343035.1 of Apteryx rowi. NCBI lineage: Eukaryota > Metazoa > Chordata > Aves > Apterygiformes > Apterygidae > Apteryx > Apteryx rowi. The sequence continues at coordinate 87,695 of NW_020447586.1, forward strand.
TGTAAGTTAGATCCTTATAACTGTGTTATAAGAATTGGTTCTCTGCCTGCAAGAAAACGGAATTTGTGAATAATTGTGAAAGAGGAAGAAATAGGCCATCCAGGGACTTTGGGGATCACTGTAGGACCAGAAGCAGCACAGGCTCATTACTGCAGTGCTCTTCATAGGAAGCCAACCTCAAAGCAGCTCACCTAGGACCAGTGTGTCCCTGGCCGTCTCTGCCGACCTCCTCTTGTGCTGCAGCTGCTTTGCAGAACAAGAGACTCTCAGCAAGGGTTTGGCTATTTGAACACATGTTGCTTTACCCTGTGCAGTTCTCTTGAAGATTATGATGGTGGGAAATCTAAGCCTGAATGGTTGTTCATTAGTGTGTCAAAACATGCAATTCATTAACACCTTAAGACTGTTTAAATGGGCTGCTCATACTGGCTTCTAAATCAAGCTTAAAAGAAAATTTCAGTAATTAGTTCTTATGCCTTGGAGAAAAAAAACAAGTATTTACAAAACAGGAATACTGTGTAAACTTCAGAAGAAGCTTTTCAAAACAGATGTTAAAATACCTGCCAGCTTTGCTGCGGTTAGGGCCCCTCTCTCTGCAGAGACTTACATTTTATGGTGGTTCCCAGCAGGACTCTGGTGGCTGAAAAGTCGCACTGAAAAAATATGCAGTACTGTGAGAAAAGCATTGGAGAGCTTTTCAAGATAAAAGATATGGATGGAAAACATGTTGTCTGAGGAGATTTATAGGATGCATGACATGTAAACTCAAAATGTGTAATTGGTTATGGAGTTCAGGAGACACTGAGGTAAGTCTCTCAGCTTTTCCTTTCTTAAGAGGTGAAGGGAAAGGGATTTAGCAAGCTCTCTAGAGCAGCTTTTCCAAAGCTATACTGCTGAGCATCAGTCTCTAATTTGGCACAGGGAAGGAAGGCGCTGTCTCGGGATTGAGCTGGCGGAACAACAAAATCGTATGGGAGATGAGGCCTCTGTCTTCAGAGCTTTATTGATACGCACCATAATTTCATCTTCTCTAACCAGGATGCATTTTCTCTGGAGTGAGAGATCATCCTCATTGCTGTCTTAGGAAAAAAAAAGTCCAACTTCATGTTTGTGTTGAACCAGTGGGAATGAGCAGAGCAGAATGCTGTATAATTGCACGATATTCTCAGGCCTCCTCACAATCTTGAAAACAGGCAAACAAATAAACAAAAAGCTCTATCTTCACGGCAAGAGTTCCCCAAGCATGTTTGCTTTTCTTTTGAAAAAAGTTTTCCTGAATCGGGTGTGGGTTGCATCCAGTTTTCTCTGCACTATGATAGAGTAACCTCTTCGTTCTGACAAGCCTGATACTGCTGATCTAAGAGTAGGACAAAGACTGGAGGACAAAAACAGAAAGAACAGGCAAGTTGACTGGCTGAATGGACACGTGTGCTGTATCGTGTCCCTTTTTTATCCCTGCTTTGTTCCTCTCATTGACACATTTTGCTCCTCAATGCCGTTACCTTTCAGCTAAATTAGTGCAGCATGATCTGCATCAGACTCTTTTTCTTCTATGGTCCTAGATTTGTTCCTTGACTTTGCTGGACTAAAGCATGAAACTTTGCAAAAACTAGTGTCTACTGTCATGACAACTTCTAAAAGAAAAATAAACAACGTAACCCACAGCTAAAAAAAGACTCTTCCAACCTACTGAAGTTTCCTGCTTTGTCTTTTTCCAGTTTTTCTTTTTCCAATGTGTTTACTTAATTACGTGCTGTCAGCTTACTGGACTGCGAGAAATGGTGTTTTTAAATGCAAAGAAATGCTTGTTTAGCACTGAAAATACTATAAAGCTTTCAAAGGAATATCAGACCAAGAGCCAAATATTGCTTTAGTTTAGTATTAGTTTAGTATTGTTATAAAAACTATGACCACCGTAAACTTGCCTGATATTAGTGTGAATTTCATGTGTTCCCATAGGAGACCCATTGAAATTCAGCTATAATTAATGTACCATTGAAGTAAAGTGTCACTGAAAGGTCACACTTTCTAGTACTGTCCTTTCAAAACAATTAAGCAATTAATTACCGTTCTCTAACCTCCTGCTCAGCTAAATGCCATTCTGACAACAAGATGCTGTTTCTTTTTAAGCAATTACTCCTGTCGGATTATGTACTCAGCCTTTAAAAAAATAATAATTTTTTTTCCTTATGTCACAAAGGTCACATGTAGAAGGAGGTCATTGAAATTACTGCACTAATAATTCAGCTTGCAAGTTTTACTGTTAGCAGATCTTTGGTGGCCTTAATATAAACTACCTTTCTCTTACAAATGGAAGGTGAACTATACAATTTAAACCTCTGAAGCGACACAACACCTTCTCCTAATTCTTGTGCACAGTTTTCCAGCAAGAACCTGCTTTTGCATGAATATTCCCCTTTCTTTAGCTTTGTAATGTCTTTTATATAACTGTTATAAGCCAGTTCATTATTTTTAGTTTTCTCTATATTTTAGCTGATTGCTTCCATGTCTACATTTAGACGGGATGTGAGAGTTCATGCATTTGACATAAACGGCTGTTTTTCATTTTAGAGCAGGGAGCTTTGGAAGTGATGGTACAAATCTACCAACCACCGCTTTTTTTTATTCGCAGCAGACAGTCTTTGTTTCGTGGGTGGGGTTGTTCGCCCACCCTGAGAAACATGGATTCTTAGCCTGCCAGGTGGATTCATGGCTTGCCGTGTAGCTGCAGCCAAGGGGAAACTTCCTTACAGCACATGCAGAACATTTAAGTGAAAAATATGCAAATCCCCCCCACCCCATGAGCAATGTGGCATATTGTTATGATGGAGCAGGACCACACTGGCAATAAAAGGAAAGCTTCTGAATTCACCAAACTGAAACAGAAGGTATTGGCCTTGCTAGTATATTGCCGAGCCCAAGAAGAGCAGATCAATTGGAAAGCTGTTGATGAAGCAATAACCACAGTTCTTGAACTATTTATCCACTGAAGCAATTTTATGGTTTCTTAGCACTTAATCATTTTAAATGGCTAACAGACCTGACCTGTGGAGTAGATCTGAGATCACTAGACTGTGGTATTCTATAAGGAGTCTTGGCATGCCTCGTAATTTATCCTAAAAAGAAATAAATGTACTTTTTATGAAGAAAGGAGACTCCTGTAAGAATATACTCACAGGCTTACCTTTTTCCTCAAGGATATTTTAGCATAGACCATTTTTCTCTTTTAACATTCTTCCCTGTGAGCTTAAACTGTATATCTGTCTGAACCTGGAAGTCAAAAATTTTCTGTCACTGGAGAAGCTGGGTGCAGCAAACAGTAACGAATTCCCTGGCCTTCCTGTAGACACTCTAGGCTTTTATGGGTGAGGGAGGCTCTTCAGTATGAAGAAATTACAACTGAACAAATTTAACTAGGACCACAGCCAGGATTTAAGAGTGAAGACAAAATGTCAGAAGTGATCCCTTGCGGCACTTACTCTGCCTGCAGAAGTGCTACCTTGGCTCCTCTCTGCTTCTCTCCCTGTGTTTGGAGTGATGTTCGTGCAGCTGGATACCTGAACAGTGTGCCGTACCCAGCATCCGTACGGATATCTAATCATAGGAGTATACTGACAGAGGCATGCTCTGTAGGAATATGCAAATATTTATCTGAGTCACCAATGTGCTAATATTTTACTAATAGAACAAGGTCTATATTTATAGGACACCTGAGTCCGTGGCAGTAATGGATGCAATTTGTCTAGGGTGGAAAGAAGATGTCTTTGCAAAGTTGTGCTAATTTGACACGGATATATTGCTGTTATAGCACACCAGCTTCCATGAAGAGACTCTTTCTCCAGATTGTCTGTCACTAAGCATCAAGACTTAGAAACTTAGTTTTCAGTCTTAGCTTTAAGGCCATTAGTTTTAGCCTTCACCTTGTGTTATCTGTACTTTGGGTCCTGCTATTTAACTAATTTTTTCACCTGCTCACCTTCTCTTTGAAGAAGCAAGTATCAGGGACTGGATAGGAAGCAGGGATGAAAAGCTAGAGAAACCAGCAGAGCCTTGTCCCTTTTTCGTGGTTGCTGGCTAGATCCAGTGCTGGGCAGGTAGTGATGAACAATACAGGTTACTGGTTTAGAAGAGTGTAAATTACCATCCTCTTCTGAAGAGGAAGTTGAATTTACATGACACAGACCCACATAAGCTGCCTATTTTATGCCCATATCAGAGTTAACTTATGGTACAATCTGATCACAGAATTAACATTTGAATCTACTGCTACAACACTCTATGTGAATGCTAAATTTTGTTCATTAAGTAACTCAAACTTCTGAGTTTTGGTGTTTGTCATTTAGAAACAGTTATCTTCCCTACATCTTAATGTGTTTTATTAAAATACATGTCAATACATAATAGATTACATTTAATATATTAAAATTTATCCTATTTAAAGTTCCTGTCAAGTCAGTAATACTGTTTGGAAAAGGCATGATTCAGCGCAAATAAGACGACAAGAAATCTGCCTGAAGGCTTTCAGTTCGAGCAGGATACTAGACAGTCGCGTTTCTTCCTCTGACTGCTTACGCTTTGGTCATTGCAAATCAGTGAGTGAGCCATAACGTGACGGCTGAGGGGACAGATTTTGTGGATAACCCCTTCAAGGTTAGCCTGAACTGAAGCCTGGTATGCCCAAAACATTAAGCAATGGGTGTAGCTCTTTGTGCAAACAGGCATAAATCCCAAGACTTGCGCGCCTTTTCGCTTACTACCATTCATACAATGAATTTGTGGTTGGGTTCCCCATTCCGCCTTGTCCTGTTGATCAGGGTTGACCTGCGATTCAGGTGCCTGAGCCTTTGCCCAGGTTTCACCGTTCAGGAGTTCACAGAGCACACATCGAGTTTTTTCTGTGATTGGGCATTAGTTCTGTTGCTGTTAACCACCCAGCAGGAATAGAGTTGTTTCAGTGGCAGTTAAAGCAGAGCCCCCCTTGGCTGTCTTTGCAGACCCTAAATTCTCCCTTATCAAGTCATCCACAACCACCGCTGGCAGCAGTGGGTGCTAGGCATGTGCAGACCCTCCAAATGCCTAACTGGGTAATAAGGTAGCAGCCACACTCAAAAAGCCTCAAGTCCCCTTATTGTGGGGGGTTAAGGGCATAAGAGCAGTTCTTATGGGGGCTTACGCTATGCATATGAAATCTGTTTTTCTGCATGTATATGCTGCTGCTTGTCTCTGCCAGTAAGAGTTGTTTTAAGCACAAGCTTATTTTGCAGTTTAAGTTCATTTTCAACTCTCGTTTAGGGCTTTTGCTACTTTCTAGATGTTTCAGCTGGAGTTACTATTGGAAAGAAATGGCTGTCTTCAGCACACATCTGTTTTCCTGTTGTATTTGCTTCACAAATCTGATGGTAACTTTTATTAGAAGAGAGAAATTTGTCTCAATTAAAAATAAATTCTGAAGCTTTTGGAACATTAAATTGCCCACAGGGGACAAGAGCAACGTATTTCCACTTGCAGTAAATGGTCACAGAAATCCAGAGCTCAGTGGGACTGATGGAGGAGATGAAGCAGACTCCACTACCTCTCCTGATTGCTATCCACAGTTATCGGGGACAAGCAGAATGTCCCAGCTGTCATGCAACATCTCAGTATTAACAGCCTGATAATGACTTTTGTTGCTTGAGAGGGAAAAGCATTTCTGAATATTTTAACTCAGATTTCTTCAAAATTTTAACAAGTCCAGGAAAGAGGGAAGRGTGCCCAACTCAGTTTTCTATACTGCCCCTCATACTGAAATGCAAGGTGATATAATCCTTTCTGGTTTAGCATCTCTTCCATGGGATCTTCTCTGGGGCGTCTAAGTCTGCTTAGAAAAGGGTGGAGGCAGTGAATGTGTCTGCCTGCTCTTATAACTCCATGGGCACTGGAAGAGTCTCCAGTGACAGAAAAGCTTCTGAAGGAACAACATACATAATGCCTGGAACAACGCTATTGTAAAAAAAGGATGGTTAAAAAAAGAGATTTGAGACTTCTAATTTTTCTCCTGTATTTGTTTGAATTTCTCTAGGTTTGGCTGATAGCTCACTGCTCAGCTCTTGGAGCTGCAATCAGCAGATGTGCACATCAAATTCTGTGAAATGAGAATTTTGTATATTGTGTTCACATAAACTCTGCACACAAATTTTAGAGGTGCATGAAAAGCAAAGTAGTAGAGAACACCAGAAGAACGCTTAAGCTGCTTAAGTTGCAAACTGCAGAGCTGTAGAACTGTTTCCTACTGATAAATCAAACAGCAAACTTTGGCTTTCAGGAAGTGGTAACTAGATGACAGTACTTTGTATTGCAATGGATTGCTCTCAGGTAGCTCCAAACTCTGATAAAAGGCAAGTTCTTTTACGTGGAAGAAATCTGAAATGGATTTTTAGTTAATTACCTAATAATAGGTTGTTGGGGGGAGGAAAGTGTGCTTCAGGCTTTCAGGCTCCCAGCTGCTGGCAAGCATATTTTATGTAAAACATTTTTCTTAAGTTTTTGATAATTAAGGGACTGAGAGACAGTCTGTGAAATTTAAAAACTTTCAGGCTTTAACATTCCTAATGTGTCAGAGAGATCTGCAGGGAGTCAGGTACGGCAGAGGCTAATCTAGCTGGCTTGTTCCCTCTAATTTGCCCCTTTCCTTAGGAGCAGCTTCTCAAAAACATGGGTGGTAGATTGACCCAGTACGTGTGCATTCTGGGGAATCGTGTTGACTTCAACTATAAACAACAAAAGATTCTTGCAAAGGACGGAGCTTTAGTTTTCTCTCAGGATGTCCCGCTGGGGAAAGTCTGAATCTGCACATCTGTCAGAGGACCTAGCAAATCCTCCTCATAAGAAAGCCAGTTGTGTCCTGGACAGCAGCCAGGTCCCAGCGGAGCAGTGGTTGTGCGAATCTCAGTACAGGCATGAACGCTTCTGCAAATTGGGGCTGAGGTCCCAAAGGCTCTTGGGGTATACCAGTGGAAGCTGGCCTATCTCAGAGCTATTTCAGTTCCTTTTTTACCTGTGTGTACTGATATGAGAAGAACTTCTCAAAGACTTAAAAAACTTTAAAAAGACATGAAGTTGAATATTGATCTCCATCAGGCTGGAGTGCAAGTGTTAAAGGTCAGTGTATGTGCATAGAAAAAGTGCTACTTATTTGCACATGAGAATATAATTCATTCTTATGCTTCTACAATAGTTGGCAGTGGGGTGTAGTTAAGAGTCTCAGGTGCCATGAAAAGTGCAAATAATTTTTAAAGCCATGTGTATTACTTTTCATAACCTTAATTTTTCGGTATAACTTACTTGATAACTCTGTTATGCTGTCATTTAGTTAACAGGGACATGAAAAGACAAATGTGCAAGTACTTACTAAGTGTTTGAAAACTATTAGGGAAGTATAGGGAGAACTGACTTTAATGGAAGCTGTAGTTTTTTGAAATTTGTGTTGGCATCTGTTACATGGTTTCTAAGCTAGCCATGAGTTCTTATTTTGCAGGTCCTTTAAAACATCTCTTGACTTGGCATAGGAATTTTTATGTCAAAATGCATCAAATATCAAAATGATGACTTAACTAAGAAGATTGAACAGTTTAAGGAGATGCTAACAGACATAACGTGCAATGTGTCTATCAACAGAGATCCGTCTCTCCCAGCTTTTTAAAATGTGCTGATCCTACGCAAAAAAGCTATCTAATAGGTTGTGCATCCTTCAGAGAACATCAGTAGAGTGCTTCAGATACTGTTTGTCTGTGTAGACTTTTTTTACAGACTTCAAAACTGACACCCATCATGGATGTCAGGATTTGCAGAATAATAGAGGGCTTCTGCCTCAATATTCAGGATTTAGACTTGAATGCAGTAGAGTTACCCTGCACTGTTCTTGCTACAGAAGTATAGTTAGGATGTTCATTGCTGTACTTGGGCTGTTAACTGCAATTGGGTTCCTTCAGGCTTCTGAAACCAGGGGATCAGCTTAGGTTTTGTGCTTCAATAACCTTAAAAGTGAAAAACTTTCAGGAGGCTTCTACAGTTTTCTTGCTTTCCAAATACAAAAGAAACCTCTAAAGAATAGCTAGAAATATCCTACTGTTTTGTGGGATGGAACCTGTATGTTTGTCATCAGAAATGGGGATGTATAAACGATCTTACTATATTTCAGGAGAAAGGTGGCTGGTGGTTTAAAGTGCTACTGAAGATCCAAAGGCATCTGTTCTCTGCTGCTATTTTTGTCCCATAGACCATGGTGAAACACAAACATGCTAGACATGATTCAACCAAGTGGGGAAAACAGTCTTTCCCTTGAAAAGCAGGATGTGTGTGTGTGGATATATATGTGTATGTAAGTATGTGGAGGGTGGTGACTGATTAAAAAAGCAATGTGCAGCAAGTGCAGAGAAAGATAAAACATCATATAAACAATTAAAAAGAAGCAGCTATCATTAGTCACATCCTATGTGAAGCTGAGCTGCTGATGTAAACTTTCTGTGTCTTAGTTTGCTATCTCCTTTTGAAATCAACCCTACTCTGCCCCTGGTTTAAAAAAAAAACCCACAAAACATTGCTTAAGAGATAGTATGAAAAGGATAAGGAGACATGATGAAAAGGTGTAACTGGTAGCACTATTACTGAGCAAAGCTGTGGGGAAGACAATAAAAGACTGGTATAAAGCGAGAACAGAGTTAATTCCCTTATCTTTTGAAGTGACAGCCTGCTGCAAAAGATGTTATTTATTCTATGAAATATTAAATATTTCTGCTTTCCAGCAAGCTCACTGTATCTGCCATATATGTGGGGGAGGGAGAGGAAGAAAGCCCTGATGGTTTGCACCAGGAACTTGTTAACTGTTGTCTGATTATCTAAAAGATCCTTCTGCGGGGTTTCTGGGAAGTCCTAGAGATGTATTTATTACTGGTACTTCATTCCAAAAGGTTTTTTTTTTCTTTTTTCCTTTCAAATGGCATCTCAAGTCTACCATAAAGGAGAAACATCAAAGAATAATCAGACATAACAGTACAGTCAATGTGGTTAAGCCAATCAGCTCTTCTAAATGACCCTAGATGTTTCCTAGATATTTTCCTAGATTTCCTAGGGCTTCAGTGGAAAAATCCATTTGGCAAGAAACAGCAGTAATGGCAGGCTTGCTGGTCCTCCAGATTGATCCTCCTAGCAGGCAGTGCTAGTCAAGGAAAAATTGCCCACATTTAATGCGTACCAGCAGAAGCTTCTTCCAGCCAGGGCTCGGTGGGATACATAAAATATGTTTTAATTCCCTCTCACCTTCCTCTGTGTAAAATAAGTGCAGCTCATCCTCTGCTATGGCTATGCTTAACCTTGCTGCCGTGTAATGAAGGCCTGAAGCTTGGCTTGGTTATTCTGGGTATCTCTATATGCTAAAACAGGTGGACCTGATTCTCACTGCAGGCATCAGAAGTTAGGATGGATTCTGGACATCATTTTACAGCTGGAGAAGAAGAGGCAGAAAGGTTGAGATACTTTATTCAAGGCCAAAAATGAGTCTGAGAAGAGACAAAAGGCCTTTGGAATCTCCTATCTTCCTTAAAGGTGGTTAGAGGAAGATTTTTCAGTACAAAATCTTCAAAGTGTTGCCTTTTTTCCTTTGATTGGAGATGGAATCGGCTCACAGACCTCTGCCCCTCAGATGGCTGGGCTGAGGGGGGTCGATATCTTTGGGATAATGTAGACCCAGGCTGAATTCCGTCTCCATCCCTCTCCAGGCAGGAACCTGAATATTCCACATCGCTACCCCCCTCCCTTTGGCTTCCCCCCCCCCCCTCATTTTATATGAAATTGGACCAGAGGTAGGTTGTCTGACTTTCCCACCCTCAAACCACTGAGCTAGAGGCATGAGTACATATCTCTGCTCCAAACTGGGTAGACAAGCATTTTGAACAGAAATACTTCACGCCTCAAGAGACTCCCCAAGCAAAGGGTTATTCTGCAGTGCGGCAAATTGCTTGTGAAGATGTTTTGAAAGAGTTTGCTGCCTTGTGTACTGAACTGAGATTTCCATGCACTGGAAGAGAGGAGCTGTAGAAAAGCCTTCTGAAAGGAACAGCTGGGCCAAAGAGTCCATCTATTTTTAAGATTGCCTCAGAAGAGAGTTCTACCCTTAAGCACTAACATGGGACTGGATGATTCAGAAAAGGGAAGAAACTTCTTTATTATATTTCTGTGAATATCATTAAAAAAAAATAACTTATTTTGCAAAAATATGTTGTGGCTATTCCTAGTCTTTCTGACCACCAAACATGAAAAAATCAAATTATGTAGTTCAGTCTTTTTTTTTAAATTCAAAAAACCCAACACTCCTGTGTGTTCAGTATCTGTTTTCTGAGATACTAAGAAGCTTATTAGAATGTCTGCAGGGCTAATGGGTGCTTTGCAACAAATTTGATATGGAAGGTACTTAAATAATTTAAGATGTATTGAAATTTTGAAAATCTTTATTTGAAACTTTACAGAGCTGTGCTTTGATAGCTGGATCTGTAGGACTTTGGCTGCATTAGACTGATTCTCCCAAGGGTTTCATGCTGCAGGGCATTTTGATAGGACAACTGTATTTCCCAGTGCCTTCCACGGACCTCTGTGAACAGGGACAGCTCTTTGTCAGAGAGATTATCAGAACTAGGTGCTGCAGAAGCTTATGCTTTTTGAATAGAGTAGATGTTTGAGGTCAGAATGAATGCACAGATAGATCTGCTTTGGTATGTTTGCTTTTCTCTGTACTCTAGTTCACATGAGCAAGACACTCCCTCTTACTCCGTTTGTGTTTGCTCGGCCTTCCTAACAATATCTGGCTCCTCTGCCAAATGGTGGTGCATCAGATGGTGCATCTTTTGCATGGTCCCAGCTGGGAAGATGCTTTGTTTCCCTGGCTATTTTTACACTGCCTGCCCTTTACATAGGAAGGATAGAAGATCTGCAGCAGTGCAGGATATATGAAAAAGAACAGTAATGCGGGACGCTATAGTAATATGTAAATAAATGCTCTTCACAGTAGAGATCAGCTTTGCACAACTCGGATCTGGTCCAAACAACCAGGTCCTAAGCATTTCCCCCTCACCCCGATGTGCCAGACTTCATTTGCAGACAGAACAGCTTTGTTTGTCTTCTAAAACTAGTGCAGTCCTGACTGCCCTTAGTAGAGAAGAGCTGTCATTTAGCAGCAGCAGTCAAGGTTAAATGCCTAATATAGGCAGCAAAGCTCCAGTTTTCAGCTATGCTCCACTGATTTCAAGGCTAGCTTCTTAGTCGTTATAAGGTCCTTGTCCCTGCTCATGCTGGAACAGGAAACCAAGTTTGGCTATTTGCCTGTGTTTATTATTGTCCAGCTGGGCTATATCTTTTTTTTTTTTTCTTTTTTCTTTTAACTATTGGTATTTGGACACTTGAGATTTAAATATTCTATACTTCATAATAGTCCAAGTAAATATTACCAGTGTCCAGGCTACTTCCCAATGTAAGTATGTCCAAAACCAGTTGGTTTTTTTTTTTCCAGTTTCCTATGGCCTTGGGCAAAAAAGAAGCCAAACGCATTTAAGAAAAATCTCTGAGAAACCAGCGTTTCTGGTTGCCAAATTCCATTTTCATATACTAGCTTTTCGTCTGTACTGGCTAACCAATGGGATTTAAAATTAAGTAATTAGATGAGAAATGTAGTCAGGATTCAGAATCAGAGCACTTCCAAGGATGGAGCCTGGGCCACGCTACAAGAGCCTGGGTGCAGGACGCAGGGGCTGGAAGTGAGCATGCAACCTCCCAACAAGCAGTTTCTAGTTGGAACCACAGGATGCCACAGCTTCCTCCCCGTTTCTAGGATTTTTCTTTAAAACATCTTTGACTAAATTGGATTAATCTGAGGACATGGGCACACTCGGGCAGTTGTTAACCAAAGCTGGTATGGAAAGCATTAGCTCTTTTCTAAACTAAAGTAGGAAATTCAGCACCTGAGGAGCCACTGAGTTAATATTTCTGTACCCTGTTATCTGACCTGAAACCAGGAGGACTTTGTGTTCACTGCTTCAAACAGATTTTTAGAGAGGCTGATAATATTTGCTGATAGGCCACCTTTTTCCAGCCTAATTCATCACCGTAGTCAGAGATTAAAGTGGTGTCCCCAGCCCCATACTGTTTTGCTTCTGTTCGCATTGCATCCATGCACATGTGGTTGGCTGGATGCTGAAAAACAGGTTAGCTACAGACTCAAACTTTTGAAAAGAGCCTTTCCAGTAAACTGCTATATTTTTATTCATACCTGCTTTAATAAACTAAATTCTCAAGCAGTCCCTTTTGTCAATAAACCAGATGGAAACAATAATCTACATATCTCAGGAGAAGAACATGTAGGCTACTCAGAGACAGAGGGAAGAAAACACTGAATGTTATGCATAAATTGGTATATTTTTGCGGGTAGTAGACACTGATCATTTAATTTTAGTTAGCCGCCTATTTATTGCTTTCTATTGTAGATTACTTTAAAGTAATATGGCAATTTAGATTTTAGAACCAATAGAAATGTACTGTTGTAAAGATCCTTAATGACTTGAAATATATCCAGCTACAGTTGCTTATTAAATTTTAATTGACCTATAAACTATAAAAGAAAATAATAATACTAAGTTTCCAAAATACATAATTACGAATATTGATAGTTGGTCCCACTGCTGTTCTTTCCAATTCACACAATTATTAACATGTCCTGAGTTGACTTGTTTTGTAATTTAGAAGTATATTTCTCTCAACAGAATATTTGTATGATTAAAGGGTCTTATAAATATTAATAGGAAGCATTTTAGCTTTAGACTGCACAAAATAAAATCTAAATCAGTCATAGCTGTTAAGTCTGACATTTATTTACTGATTTCAGAAAAATGAAAGTTCCCTCAATCAGCAGAAGAGTTTGATTTCTGTTTTAAATATACTTTGAGAGGTGAAAATAATCTGAGGGTTGATTGTTGGATCTGAGGGTTTTCATCTAATCCAAATTTGGACAAGACTGATGGCTAAAAAAAAATTTAGGTGATGATTCTTGGCATGCTTGGTTTGGTTTTGGTTCTTGGGTATTACTTTGTTGTTAGTTTGGGTTTTGTTTCACTTTTTTTCCCCCAACCAACATGAACCATCATAAAAGGTATTCACAGTCTTAGCTTAGTAGTAGAAAGAAAAGTTAGGCCTTGGTAACCAGGTGTCTGTATCAGCACTTGTTTGCAAGCAGGTGGCCAGAGATAAATTGAAGGACCAGCCAACCTTTGATCTGTACACATGATCCAGTGCATCCCGATGGGARAGACCGAGTACCAGGTTAATACGCTGAAGCAGAGAAGCCTTTCTTGTTTACAGAAGTATTTTTCCTGTGAACAAATAGTTTCCCAATAGAAATGTTTCATTGTTTTCAAATAATCATTTACAGAAAGAGTCAAATGTGGCTTTCCTGTGCTCCAAGAGAACAGTGTACCTGTGAAGCTGTTTAAGGATGTTTGGGGGAGGTCAGATTGGTATCTGTTCATGAGTTGGCCAGACACGCTATTCCAACTCTACGAATGCTTTTGTGTGAGGGCCTTGGTTTTGGTAAATCAATAGTTTTGGGCAAGTCATTTTGCCTGACAGGTTCGCAGTCAGTGCTGTCCTGACAGTTTGTATTTTCTATTCGTGTTGCATCTTTTCCTTGCCCTTCATCTACCAGCAGGAAACAATTATTCTGTGACAACATGCTTTTCTATTGATGTTTTCTCTTTTAAATGAAGCCTACAGGGAAGTATTTGCATGGCTACTACCACTAGTCTTTGACTGAAAACCCTGAACTTGCCATTTAGCAATATACTTTAATTAGGAACAGCTAAAGAGAAGAAACAGCGTGCAGGAGCATTTATAATTCATCCTCGCATGAGTTCTGATGTAGTCTATTTCAGGCAAGCTTGACCCTTGCTAGACTAGGACTGTTTGTATTTATACCATATTTCAATAGCCCCAGGCTGTTGCACAGAGTCGCAGTAGTACAACCTCTCTCTTCCCTTGCATCTGCACTGGAGCACCCTGTAGCAAAGGAAGGGAGGGGATGTGCAGGCAGCAGAAGACTGGCCAACCCAGCTATATTTTCCCAGCACAGAGGTGGTCTTTAAGCAGTACTTTTGAGGATGAAGAGAGAGAAGTTGTGGTAACTCCTTTTCAGCTCTTTGTTCTGAGCTAAATGGTGCATTATTGAATGATCTGGTACTGCGTTGCCATGGTTGACTCTATTGTATATACATTTATCATTTATCTCTATTTATCATGCTGCTAGCTAATCTTCTAGCAGCACATTAGGTAAGGTGAATATCCATATGTGTATGCTGTTTATTTTCTCATCTTCTTTCCAAAAGACTTTCTTCTATGCACAGTGTGTTGTTTTGTGAAAGTAAAATTTAAAGGGCCTCAGTGTCTTTTTTTTTCATCTGTGGGAAAGCTGTCTTGGATCTGAAGTTAACCTGAAACTTTATCAGCTCATTTCATATGGGACCTACTGGTAATAAATTGCACGCTGCAGGTTGTGATCCTTAATCGCTGCCCCTGGGTAGAGGGCTGCAGCTCTGCTGCTCAATTGGTGTGAACAGGAACTCCAGGGTGAGCATGAAGACACTTGAGAGAGGGGAGCTGCATCTTTGTTCTGGCAGACATTTCCCAGAAATATTCCCTAAATCCAGTTCAGATTCCTATTTATTAGGAATCAAAAGTGCTGATGGGATGAACACATAGTACTAGTGCCAGGCACATCCTGATCTGCTGTGTGGTGTCCATTATCTGCAGCAGGAAAGGTGAAAAGCCCACTTGTCCTTCATTGGTCCCAGCATCAGAGATGATACTAAGAGGATCTGCTGAACGGATTATGATAACTGAGTTAGTCCTGCAGTATGCACCCTCAACCATGGGAAATTCCACCTAAAGACAGAATTTCTTCCAGAAATCTGTTTTCTTTTCAGTGTATATCTGTAGAAATGCAGAGCCTGTCTCAGTCTTGTTCTGAAATCAGAGTGGCCTGAGTCAGCAAATGACTCTTTCAGGTCTCCAGTCTTGCATGGGACCTTTATAGATGTTTGCTGAAGACCAAATGTTAATCTTAGATGCATGTAGCATATCTGAGTTGACTCTGTCTCTTAGTACCATGAAAATTCCCATTTAAATTGACCAATGGGCTGGAAAGAATAAGGAAAACATAAAGGCTTATTTTTTTCCAGGAGACAGTGCATACTCTAAGTATTTGGGAATCAATCCAGGCAGAAGTAGCTGTAATTCACAGCAGATGAAAGTTGTTTGTTTGTATGGGCTGTGTTGTCTATGTTGAAGATGAAAATCACAGTCTTCCCACAGACCCCATATTACAAGGCGTTTCTCTGGGCATTACCCACAGTACAAATATATGTTCAGAATCCAACTTGGACATCAGGCAGGATGAAACCAGGTTGTAATAGGCTGATCTACCATTTTGTTCCATTTTCCTTAGTCAGCACCAACTTTAAAAGATCAGGAGTTCTGTCATCCAAAAGAGGTAAGGCAAATGCAGTGCCTTATTCTAAGGTGAATATGTGTACAAGAAAGAGATGCTATATCCTCCAGGAAAAAACAAGAAGAAAATATTTGTCTAGCTCGAAAGACAGAAATTTCATGCAGTGAGCTGATGCAGAGAACTCTTACACAGGCAAGTCTCACTTATATCAGTGAGTATTTTTGAGTGCAAACTAAGTGCTTGAGGATTTGGCCCATTTACACCAACTGGAAAAGAAAACTTCCATTTTGTTTCTAAGGAGCTTATTGCCAAATAGGGTTTTGCAGCCATGTTTAGGACAGGCTCAACTAGGAGCAGTTTTGGAGCACACCCACCCTACCTCTCTCCTGCTGTTGTACTAAATGTGCTATTAAGCTCACAGACCATGGGAACAAGTGACTCAGAAACCACTAGATCATAGCAGCTGCAACATATTCAGTACAGGACAAAATTTATTACAGTGATTTATGTAATGTGGCCTCTTATCTCATATTTGGTACCCAATGAATCTTAAAGCTGTTGATTTGTTTCTTCTTCAAATTTCTGCCTGGTTCTCTCAACCTTTAGAATGTGCAGATGTTCAGTGATGACATGCAGTCTGCAAAGTTTAGCACAATAACAAACATGTCACAAAATGATATGTAGAACTGGGGAGCTAAATAAGATGCAGTATTAGCTCTCACTGCCTTCTCCTTTTCCATTCCTTTCCCTTCCCCTCACCCTTTAAAAAATAGTACCTGGTAGCTAGAAAAGACATACACGCAATCTGTCAGTGGTAAAATAACTTTCAGGTTCTTTAGAATTAAGACTTAAAACCCTTGCTGTTCCTCCTTCCCACTGTGTGTTGCTGGTCATATTGTGGTTAGAATTATAAACTCGGAAGTATTGACACAATGGGATGAATGAATGCTGGAATAAGAAGATTCATGTGAGAAGTGCTCATATTTTTTTGGCTTTAGTTAGCACCTTAAAACATTTATATAAGATTAAAAACAAAATAGAAAAGCTGTCTTATTTCCCGCTGGGAATATCTATCRGGCTTGCTATGTGTGGCTCCTTTTATAAGACAGAAAGAACCTTGAGGAAAATTACTGTTTCATATTAGGCGAAACATAGCTAGCAGAAATAACAAGGCAGGCACAGTAAAGAACAAACTGTCTTGGAAAACAGGTTAACTTTTAAAATTTCTTCTTTTATGATCTTTGGGTTGATAGCCAAGCAGAGGAGATTATTTCTGCTTTGTTAACTGTACACCTTTCATTCAGGAGAAGGTGAAGTTTGGCTGTTGGGAAAAGGACTGGGAGCTAAGGGTGTGGTATTCCTGGTCTGGTTCTTGGTCTCACTGCATCTGAAGAGCTCATTTACTTTTTATGGTTGTAGTGAAACTGGTGGCAAAGGTCCAGCTCGGTTGAATGGAACAGGACTGTGTTCATAGTGTCATTCACTATGCCTCACTTAAGGGAGTTTGTTGAAAGGCTTCATCCTTTTTTTTTTTTTTTTTTTCGAATAAGCCAGTGAATTTGAAAGTTGAAGCATTCATCAGAGAGAATTTGATATCAATGAAAGCTTAACGGACACCAATAAAAGCAAGATAGAGTAGACCACCTGTTTTTGATCTTTCTTGCCAGCTTGCCTCCTCAGCACATTATTCCCAGAGTTGCCTGAAACTAGGAACCAGAGGGTTTCTGGGTCCATGGTAACCTGCCTTGGAAAGGAGGCTGCAGAAAATGAAATTTTTTTGGATTTTGTTTCGGTTTGGAACTAAATCAAATCTCAAAACAGCATTACCATTCTCTGACTAGCTCTAATGTTGATTGTACATTCATATTTGAAAAACAGTCCAAGAGCAGTAACATGCAAAAGGGTATTAGAATAGAAATGTTTTACTTGATTGTCTAACCGTGGGACAGGTGAGCTCTGTGATTTATTCCATCATTTGCACCCCTGGGTTTGTAGCGTGGCCTCATCCTGAATCACAGGCAAGTCAAGCAGCACCCTGGGTGTTATAACCCTTGCAAGATCTGCTCTCCTTTACAAGGAGTTACGGGTTTGGGGGCAAGGAGGAGCCACAAGGTGCTTGGGCAAGTCTGTGGTTTGGGGACTAGGTCTCTATGGCACAGAGGGCGAGAAGGCAGGTTGACCTGCCTACAGTATATATAGAGCTAGTGATAACGGAAATATAAGATGAGGTTATGACAAAAAGCAAGAGTTTAGTGATTTTTTGCAGGTGGTTCTAATTTGCTGCTTGTGAGTTTGAAACTTGGCTTACAGATATGAGAAAAATCTCCTGTTTGTGCAGACAGTTCATTGTTTCCTCCTTTGGCCAGTGAATGTGTATATTTGTGTGTGTGCATGTGTGAGAGAGAGAGAGACATGGAGAAAAACATGCAAGAGATGGGCTCTTCTGAGATGTTGATGTGAAAATTTGTCCTAGTGATTCCAAACAGTAGAAGTTTTTTGGATTCATTGCTCCAGTTCTGCAAGTTTCTGCTGCCTTAGCAACCCTGCGCAAAGAGAGGGCTGTCTTGGGCGGGCAATCCCCTGAGCCGCAGCAGCTCTCGGGACCCAGGTGCCTGCTGACTCCCACCAGCCCTGGGGTACTGCTGCAGGTGACGTGGCATAAAACAACCTATTGGCTGTTTTCATTCATGCCGGAGGCTGGTTTGGCCGGAGGTGGAACACAGAGATGCCTCCGAGCCTGTAGCCGTGGCCATGGGATATTGGGGGTGGCCTGGCGTAATTACAGACTACTTGGAGAGATCCTGCGTTTTGAGACAGAAATTGTGTATCCCCATGGCCTTTCGAGTCCAGGGTGTTAACAAGGGTCTGCAGTGGAAAATGTCCCTCTAAACTCAATGAGCAGAATGAAAAGATTTTAGTGCAACACTTTTCATGACTTTTGCCACCAACGTAACAATCTTTGGTTCAGAAATGTATTTCAGCTCTCTTTCCACTGTTCTTTTTGAGTAAATCTCCTTAAATGAAGAGCATGTGGTATTTGGATATGTCAGGATCAGTCAACGGTGCTTGGCTGCTCCTAAAGTTGTTCACGTTTCTCATTCTATTAGAAATTAAATTCTGTTTTCAATTTTATGGTGGGCAGTAGTGCCAGATTTCTTTGTGCAATATAGCTGACAGATGACATATTTAATGAAATTAAGCTCATTCCCAGATCGCTAAAAAGTCCACGAATGTCTTCTAAAACTTAAGGCCTGGTCTAATTTTCCCAGCAGCTTTTTAAAACAGCTACTGGAATTGTTATATGCATTGTGGAGATTCATGAGTGAAGTGCTGAAGTCATCTAACTTCCTGATAAAGTCACACAGAGTACAAAACCATATACCCAGTTCCGCAAGTCAAACACTACATTTAAGTCTACTCATTTTAAATCACCCCCTAAAAAAAATCTCTTTAAAGGAATTTAAAAGGCAAGCTAGGTCCTTTCCCTTCAGAATACATCTTGTATCCGTATTGGACCATCTGAAGATAATCCTTACTTTGCATATGTGTACATAACACACTTTTTAGAAGGTACGTAGGCACGTATCTTGGCAATACTGGTGGCCTTCAGACGTGGCTGTCAAATCTGAGAAAATTTGCATACAGTCAGGGCTTCAGCCTGACTGTAAACTAGGATAAGTAACTATTTCAGTGAAAAAGGTAACACAACGTGAATGTTGTTTTTTTAAGAACACTGCAATTTGCTCATTGCTATGACATTTTTAAAAATATCTAAGTTAAACCCAGAAGTTCACCTTAATTTTGCTGTTCAGGTTGCAAAAATGTCCTAATGTAAAAACTGTAGAGCTCAGTGGTAGTTGTACTGGGGGGTCTATTCTGCAGGAACCACATATTACTCTTATATTCCTATGTATAGTTTGTTAGTAGTGAACTTAGTTGCTTTGAACAGCGCTCGCGTGGTTTCTTTGTATTGCTGCCGTGGACTGGAGGCCTTGCAGACCTTTTTAACACATTTACCTAATGATGATCTAGTAAGGAAAAAGAAAGTCTTAGCGGCTCTGTCAGAGCAAATCGCTTCAAGCAAGGAAATGGCACAGGYTTGTTGAGCAGAGGCTGTATCGTAGGGGAATGAATCAGGTAGCTCCTGAGGCTAACCTGTTAGTCCAGCCTCTCAGTCTGGTGGAAAAAGGTGCTTTAGGACTCCTTCTCCCTCTTAGCAAATATCCACTAAAGCTCTCCCTCCTAAGGACCAGATGGATGGGGTTTTATTGGATTTTTCTGTAAAGAACACTTTCACTCATACTCCTGCCTAAGAGCCATCAAACTGAGAAGCAGAGGGAGACTCCATTGCTTAAGCTTTAGGTGATGGATCGCTCTTGTCCTCCTCATCTACTTTTGTCTAATCAGCCATCTCCAGAAAACTGGAGGCTTGCAGGAATGAACATTTTACTAATCCTGAAACAAAAATTCACCAATGTCACTGATGTGTCAGCTAGCTCTTCGCTCTCTGTGCTGCCTGACTCCCTAAAACAGAGCTGAAAATCTCATGTGAGTGGTACCTGCTGTGAAACAAATTTGAGAAACCCTCATCTCCAGTCACACAAATCATCACAAGAAGCTCTTTCAGTGCTTTTGATGCTTCCTATTCCACTCATGAATAGGAACAAGCACTATAAAAAAGCCCTGTTTTTGAACTGGAAGAGGGAAAAAAAATACATGAATCAAAAAACACTTGAAAGCTGTAACTACATAGTTGGAAAGAATCAGGCTCTCTAGTGGGTTGACTAGACGAGTTCAACAAAATTATGCAGTGGCATGCAGCTGCATTGATTTGCCCCCCACCTCCTGCTTTTGGAGCACTAGCGCTCACTCAGATCTCAGCAGTAGATAGAGCTCCGCTCCTGTGCTTTGCTCCCTCGCACCTCTCTGTGTACACAGATGTGAATGTTCAATACGGCAATGAAGACCTACTGTGCAGATCTGAGAGGCAAATTCTGAATTTTGCCCTTAAACTTCTCTAGTACGGTGACAGATGTAAAAAAGCAAGATAAAAGATCAAAAAACCACCCCTTTAAATACATGTTTCCTCTGTAAGTAGTTTCTTGAGAGATGTTACTACAGTTGCTCAAACAGCATCATTGCATGCATGTTGAGGCACTTCATATGTGTTTTTAGTAACGTGATCTTGTTATTCTGGTTAGTAGCCTTGTGAACTGTTCCAAAGCCACTTGCATCTATATGAAACTCCAGCAACAAGAACTTGACAGGACATTGTGTGTTGTTAAATACTAGGAGAAAACTTGGGCATGGCCACAAAGAAAGGGTATCTCTTTTAAAAACAGAACACTCCCCCCCCACCCCCCGCCCCAGCTTTTCTGTACTAGAGCATCTGTTTAGTGCCTTTAGTTTCTTTCCTGTCATTTTAGCAGAGAATCAGGCTCCACAACTGCTGAACTGAATCATTTGGTCATGGCAAAGTCTCTCCCCCACTCTCTGGAGCCATACAGATACATTTTTTTAAAAGAAAGATAGGAACTGAAATTTGAGGGCTCACCCTGCCTTCAACCTTTTTTAAAGTATGGACTGGTATCCAGCCATGGCCCATCAGCTGATTCCGTTATGTCATTTTATAGTGCAAGCTATGACATGTCATGACGTGAACTGTGGCAGCCACACTGAAATACTGCTTTTAAAATTAAAAGTTTGAAACTAAAAATGCAAGCTGATTGAAATATAAAGTTAATTTGACTTCTTTCCCCAACTAAAGGGCTTTTTGGCCATTTCAGTTGTTAATGTTTAGAAGGAAGACTATATTCAGTGAGGAGCTGTGGATGCTACTATCATGACACAGCTCAGCTAGGACAGAAGACCAATTACTCCAGCACAGACATCAAACATATATCTTTGTTCATGTGACGGTGGTGCTAAGTTACTTGTTTTGGTAGACTGGCTTGTTTCTCCTGCTATTTCTTTTCATACTTCTTTGGGGAACTTTTTTGGTTGGGACTTGTGTACATTCTCAAAGTGGTCTTGATCCCAGTTTCCATGAAGTCTTTGAAATTTGTGGCATGCTGTTTAAAAGCATTTGCGTGCCTGGCAAGCTCCCATTGAAACCTGTGAGACTTAGGCACTTATGTATCTCTGAAGATTTGGGTTTTGGAAGCTTAATACGCAGACTTTCAAAGGTTTCTAAAATGAATTAGTTGTGTTACATTTCAATGGGATTTAACTTCTAAGTCTATGAATTACCTCAAATGTAGAACTGTAGGGCTTTTGAAAATGCTGCTGTGGGTTCATTGAAATATTATTGACCTGATCTAGCTGAATTGTGTCACTGTTTGGTGTCCTTGTCATCAGGATTGCCATCCTAGCTAGTAATGGATTTAAAAAAAAATTTTTTTTGCAAAAATTCCTTATTGCCTAATCATGTAGGTCAGTACCTAGAGAACTTTCTAAAGCATCGAGGCAAGTAATTCACATTTATTCCTGAAGTTAGTCATCCAGACACTATTGAAAAGCCAAGCAGAGACTTAACTGTACTTGTAGGTGGTTAAATATCCTTAAGTACTCTTGTACTTGATTTGATTGTGCAATACCTATGGCTTCACTTGCACCATTTATAAAAACTTACTAATGTGCTCTTCACTGATGTGTGCTACTTCTGCACCACAGTTTTTTCGGAGACATGACCACAGAATTTAAAAATAAGAAACTGCTTTTAAATTGCATACATTATAAATGCTTTTTTTTGTTGTTGATTTTGTTACACATTCTGTAATTCTGGAAAAAATTATTTTCCTAAAATAATACAGATATGAATCTATGTAACTGCTATCTTCCGTTTCTCTAAAATCTATAAATTCAAATAAATGGAGAAATATCAAGAGTGCTAAATGATTCTACAAGTGATGGAAATTCTCTGTGTGGTCTAGAAAAAGAAAAGCCATTTCCTGAGCACCACCGGCATGCACTAGTGCACTGCACAGAGTTTCACATATAGGTGCATGGAAGTTTTGTACCTAAAAAGAACTGATTTTGCACACTACACTGCTCATGTAGACGCAACGTGAGGATTCATAGGATTAGTTACTGCATAAGGATGTTTGTCCTTGATTTAGGAAGACTAAAAATGCACTGGGGGCCACTGGGGGCAGATGTTTCAGAATTGAGCTTGAAGCAATCCCAGGACAGGCTGGGATGAACTTTTAAAAAATGTATTTTTTTTTTTTTTAAACCTACTGAGACAATCTACTTGTCAGTAATCCTTTTCTTTAGAGATCCATTATCTAATGCTTGGAGGAAGCACTTTATCGTAGTAGTGTTGCACCAGCCTGATGGCAAGCATAGGGCCTTGAAAGCTCCTGCGAGTCAGAGAGAGTCAGAATCAAGGAGATAAAAAGACGGTCCTCAAAGTCATCTTCTTCTTGACTCCGATTCTGTACTTAGCGCAAAGTAAAAGTGTGAAAAAACCCTGAGTCCTTGTATTTCTGGAAATCCTTTCCTCTTTAACATTTCTGTTTCATCCCAGATACTCTCTGATAGAAAAGTATACAATTTCTGTTATAATTTAATAGTATCTGTGTGATATGAGGTATGTATGACTAGTACTGAATTTAATTTTCATATCTATAGAATTCTTCTCAGCAAAGCAGCAGGTAACAAAAAATACAAACTTCTTGCAGAAACATCAGCTAACAGTCTGAAAATGTCCCAAGAGATGGCAGTTCTTAGTGATGATTTGTACTGACATTATTCACAAAATGCACATTTGTATAAACCTTATTTTGAAAATGGAAAGGTACATAAAGTAACAGCTTATTTAGGCACGCAGCAAACCCACTAAAAGAAACTGTTGTGAACCAAATTCAGTCTTGAGATGAGTCCAACTCTTGGCTGACAATGTACAGCAAATATACATGAGAGAATATGGATCATGTGAACTTTGTACCTTAGTAGTTCTTGTATTACTAAATTCCAGTTGCTCTATTGAAGAACAGAAGGTCCGTGCCCAGAAGCCCCATCTGCGAACCCAAAATGTGAGATTGCATCTGGAGTGTTATGCCCAGTTTTGGGCTCCCCAGCACAAGGAAGGCACTGACAAACTGAAGCGAGTCCAGCAAAGGACCACCAAGGTGACTAAAGGGCTGGAGCATCTGGCACATGAGGAGAGGCCAGGTGAGCTGGGCCCATTCAACCTTAAGCAGAGAAGGGTAATGGGGAAACCTTATTGCTATCTTTAACCTCATAATAGGAGTGTATAGAGAGACTCTTCTTAAAGGTACATGGTGATAAGAGGAAAGGCAACAGACACAGATTGCAACAAGGGAAATCTGATCAAACATTAGGAAGGTTTTCGCTATGAGGGTGATCAAATACTGGAAGAGGGCCCCAGAGAGTCTCCATCCTTGGAGATATCCAGAACTTAACTGAACCTGGCCCTGGCAGCCTCACCTAACTGTACCTGGTCTGAGTGGGGTGGTTGGACCAGATGATCTCCAGCTGTCCCTTCCAACCTATAGTATTCTATGATTCTGTGATTATCTTAATGGAGTTAAAAAAAAAAAAATCCTAATTACCTTGGTCCTTCTGTTATTTGTTCTTGTTAATTTACTTAGAAAGTGCCTTCCCAGTGCCCATATTTTTGTTATCCTCGTACTCTGCTTTTTGCATAGGTTACGTGTATTTAGATTTTGTCTTCTGATTCAGTTTTACTGGAGGGTAAGCTTGTAAATAATCTGTGAATGGTTACTTGCATAGTCCTGACTCTTAGCAATTCTTGCACTCAAAAATCAATTTATCCAGTAAATGTCATAAATAATTCTTTCTGAACAATTTCTATAAATAATTTAGTTTCTTCTTCAGCTCAGCAAGTATCTAGAAGCAGATCATGATTTCTTGAATTCACTTGTTACACTTCATTCAAAACTGCTTGAGTTTTGTTTCTACTGTCTGTGATTTGATAGTCAACAGTGGGCTGTTGACTGTTCTACCCCCACTACTTAAAATATAAACTAATTGATCAGAAAAATAACAAAATATTGCTCTGATCTCTAATGGGATGAATGTGAACTGAAAACTGCAGAGCAGAAAGGGGATGGACACCTTTCAAAAGGACTGGGATTTAATGTTCCAGTTGCAAAGGTTAAGCTTTCAGGTCCTAATGCGGCAGCAATGAGACAGTCTGTGGAAGGAATAGTAAACACCGGGTGTATGAGTGAGTCAATGTGATATTCAAGGAGCATGGAAGGTTGTCCTGCTCTATCATCTGTTTTCTTTTTTCATATATACCTGCCTATGACTGTAACTTGTCTGTTGCTCAAATACTGTCTAGTTCTTTGGAAAACAGCCGGGTGGGCTGTGTTTGTAATTAGTCTGACAGGCAAAAGCTAATTGCCCGATTCTTCTTGGAAAGCCTACTGAGGAGTGCTAGAGATGATAATGAATTGAAAAAGGTATATGAGAACAATTCTCCAGAGTTTGTGAATCAGTTCAGGATAATCTGAAATAGAGTTTTGTGAGAAAATCAACTGGTAATTCAAGTGATGAAGCTTGATAATTTAAGGGTGTATGTGAGGGGCTGCATTTGCTTTTGGCCTGTGAAAGGTGCTTATGATGGAAATAAATCAGAATAGCATTCCTCTAAGTGCATGATGTTTTGACTAAAAGAGACCCAATTGCTCAAGCCACTCCAGTGATACTGGACTATGTCTAATGGTGTGTGATGAACAGTCTGGGCAGCCCATCTCCCAGCTGTCTTTAGAAGCACACTGTTCAGTGTATTAAAGATGAAGTCATACTTCCTTGCTAACTGTTCAGTTGACAAATATAGCTACTTCTTTTATTTGGTACTTACTTGTGAGATGAATATCTGCAGAGAGGTTTCTTAGTTTCATCGTTGGCCTGCAGAGAGCACACTAGGGTATGTCCAGAAGGAGTGGAACAAGGTGATAGGCCAAAGGATCCCACTTCTAGGAAAACATAAAATAATCTGTACTCCTACTGTATCTGAGAGGACTGAGAAAAACAATTGTCAAAATGTGGGGAGGTTTATGGAGCAAAACCAAAGTTTGCAGGCAATGGTAACCTTCATTTCTGGTGTGGTTGCAGTGGCTCATGTGGCTGCAGTCGACAAATCCCATCATTTACTTAGCTTTCACGGGGTTAAGTTATGAGAAGCAAGTCAGCTTAAGGAACGGAGATTTGCTTTAGTTTTAGATAGTTTATTTGTATTTATACTTTACAATGTTTAATTGGACAGTTTTGTGAGGTAACTACAGAGGTTCTGTCCAGAAATATGTTACCTCATTCATGAAAAGTTGATGTGTTAAGGTATACAAATGCAGTAACATCGCAATTATCTTGGGAGGAAAAAGAAGGCAGCAGCAGGATGGATAACTATTAAGAGAAGCCAGGAGAGTTTGGCAGAGAAAGTCAATGTACAAGACAACATTTGAATAAGAACTTTGACTCAACAGAACTTGAATGCTTAATTGATTGTATTGAATTGATTTGTGTACATCAAACACTTTTAAGGTTACCTTTGTATAAATCAGATGAGTAACAAATTAAATTTGATATGGTTGGAAGGATTTAATATACAAATATAGAATCTCATCTTGCAAATTCTTCAAGCATGAAACTCCTTTCAGGTCAGAGCATGTTGTATACAGCAGGAATGCTGAACATGCATAGTGTTTCTGTCAGTCAGTAGCAAGACGCCAGATGGGAGAAAATTCTAGTCGGTAAATGTATCATAAAGTAGAGAGATACAGAACTATTTTAGAGATAACGCTTCTATTTGAATAAAGGTTCTAATCTGCTGTTTGAAGGAAACAGTATTTTATGTTAGTTTTTTATTCCGTCATTGCTTGGGACAGGGTCCCTGGAGCAGGGATTCAAAGGTTTTGTTTACTGGCAGTTTGCCTCTCTCTTGGCTTTTAATAAAGGTAACCGAAAGGTCAGATTTCCACTTGGTATTTTTTGCTACTTCTGTAATTCCGCACAAAAAAGATTTCCTATCACTCAGAGGAAAATGGTATACACCAGAGAGAAGAACTCCCTTTACCTTGCTAGTATCAAGCTAATGACAAACTATCAACAGCTGTGGATCCAAGTAAAATTGCAAGTGAATCACACCGACTTCACACTTATTCGTAACTTCTGCTTGGTTTTGAACTTGAGTCCAAAATATTTAAAACAGAAGGCCACCAGCTATGACATACGTTTTGCCTAAATACGAACTTTATCTGTAATTATTTTGCTACTTTATATGCTACTACTTTATTAAATTTAGAGTCTAGAAACCAGAATTCAAATAATTCCAAGACCTTACATGAAAATTATAGCAACTGTTTTTAAGCATTATTGTAGACTTGTCCAGGATGAAGAGACATAGCTTTCAGAGGCATAGCTTTCTTACCTAAAGATCTGTGAGGTCTGGAGCACAAAAAAATTCTGGAGAAGAGAGGTGGGAGAAGTACACGGAAGGGATACTTTGTTCAAAGAGAAGGAGCATTTTATCCCTTATTCTGGAATTTTGGTGCTGCAAATTCATGCAATTAGGTTCAATCCAGTTTGAGACTGAGCGGCAAAAGCTTGCTAACTTTGAATGCGTCTGGTGTTAGGATAAGGGAAGACATCCAAAGAAAATTTTAAGTTTGCAAAAGACCTTTTTTTTAAAAGAAAGTATTTGTATATATTCTTAAATTTTTCATTATAGGGGTATGTATTTTAATGCATCCTTAGTTTTATAAACAGCCTTTGCTATGAAGAAAAAAATTGGAGCTTTCCTTAAAGCAGTTAATTCTCTAGCATAGTTTAAAACCTAAAGAGTTGCATCTCACTAGCTTTTGAAAGTGCAATGGAGTGGATGAATGAAGTGGCTCTGCCTCACAACAAAATCAGGGATGTGGGGGGAATGGAGGAGAGAGAAGAAGCCAATTTGAGCTTTGGTGCTTCTTGTAGCATCCAACCTGACAATGTATTAAAGCTTTGACTGAAATTAATCTGTGCAGAAAAGCGAGCTTAATGGATCAGAAAAAAATCTTTTAAAATTGTCCTCTTCTGTTATTGCTAGGCATTTAACAACCCTCTCTAATCCTTTCTTGGTACATGGCTATATTACCAGGGGCATGGAAATATGCTGCTGCTGCAGCAACCTATTTTTGCTAGTGTGGAATGAAACCCAGACCAAAGTATCTTGAAAAAGAATTCGTATTACCTGCAGCAGTTAACACGAGCAATAAATCCATTTAATATCACCAGGCTTTCCTGCATCTCTTTGTTTTGGTTTAAGCCTGAGAAAGTTCAGAGCGCATCGGGGCAGTCCTGTGACACTCACCAATGACACCCTAGCAGCGATGGGCCCAGGGGAAACAGATCTTCTCCTTAGAATTAGAAACAGGAGCAGTGGGAAATGCAGCAGACTGCAGAGTTTCAGTAAAGAGCTGATCTAAACAGTTTTGAGGACTATCCTAGTTAATAGTACTTTTTCCTTCTGAGGCCTGACGGCCATTCAGCTTAAAGGAATGCTCTGGGGAGCATCCCGATATTCAAACTAAGTGGTCCTCGTAGCCATAGCTGTGTCTTTACCCTGAAAGGCTAATGAAACAAAAATTTGAGACTAACTACTCTTGATACTGTGTCTTTAACTCTGAGAAATCCTGTAATATGTGAAAAATAACCAATTACAGGCAGGTCATGCTCATCTGCCTATCTCCAATCCCAAAAGCAAATATGAAACAGGATTTAGGAGACTGATTTTGGATGAAAGATAAGTGCTAATTATAAATGAACTGAGAAACAAGAGTGGCAGTAAAGCAAGCCTATGAATATTTGCAAGAATAACAAGAACAGGAAGGTGTAACAAAAATGTCTGCAACTAAGGAAAAATTTAATCTTTCAGGCAAAAGCTGGGGAAAAATAATCCAAAGGAAATGATGAAAACTCCATTATCTGTTTTGGATTTTTCCTACCCTGATATTCTAGACAAATGTCTGAAAATTGTGTCATAAAGAGAAAGTAGTAATTAAATGAGCTGAATGGTCTAACAATATTCTTTTCTGTTGCTGTTTTCTAGGATTCTGTAAATAAAATTGCAATTTCTGTATTTATGATGTGTTATAATTATCTTGGACTTGACTCTAATTCATGTTAATGGCTTTCTGCTATGTGCAAGTTTAACACATGGGGAATTTCAGTTCATATCCTGAAGTACCTCAATAAATAAACTCTCTGTATGTTGGAGACTGACCATGTTCAGGTCAGGTCAGAGGAACCAAACCAATTTGCACATGCTTGACAAGTAGTTTACTTCGATGACCTGTCCTAGTGTTCGTTTAATTTAATTTCTGGCTGAATAATGATTACTACAAGTTCCTGGATCAGGAATGGAAGTTTCTGAATGATACTTTGTGGTCATTGAGTTGGTATGTTGTCACTTCAGTGAAGTCTATAAAATGTAGATGTTTTTGATTTAAGAAAGATGTAACTTTGTCTGTGATTTAACCGTGGTTTGGTCATGCTTCATGTGATTTTAAAGCAATGGTGGTTAGTCCTTGACTCCAATGTATGTTGTGTTTAGATTGACTTCTGAAGAGGAGCATTGCCCTAACACAGGCCATGGCACTGCCAATGGCATTTCACAGATAGGATGTAAAACCATAACTCGGCTGGTTTGCCAAGTGCATCTGCATCCTTCTGTCCCTCTTCAGTGCCCCTTCAAAGTTAACCTCTGAACTATTTGAATAAATTAGTTGTTTTAAACATGATGGCTCCTATCTGACCTTTCTGCTGAACTGCTTTAGCCTGATTTTTGCCTTTCCCCTTCAAGTGAGGCAGTTCTCCTTAAGGTCACTAATGACATCCTTCTTGCCAGAATGAGGCACCCCTTCTCTGCACTCTTCTGCTCAGATCTCTCTTCCCCGCTGTTGACTACTTATGAATCTCCCTTCTCCATTTGGCTGTCTTCTGGTTGGGTTTCCGTTGCTTTAAACTGCCAGGAGTGTTGTCCTGCTAACTCCACTAGCGGTATTGACGGCAAAGTCTTCCTTGCTTCATTCTCCTTTTTTTGACATTGCCCAGGTCTCTCTCTCAGTTCCTTCCCTTCCTTTTCTATGACCATTTCGGGGTCTTGCTGCATCTGCTCCAGAGTTGCAGTTGTTACATATTCTAAAATGTACTGCTTCCCAAGTTACAGAGTAGTTTCTCATCTGGAAAACTGATTAATACCATTGTTTATCTTGAGTTATATATAGATGCTGGCTGGATCATTGTTATTTAAGACAAAATTACCCATAATTTTTAACTCAGAAGATGTTTAGAAAAGTTTGTTTTGCTACTCTGCCTCTAGCTGCAGTTTGCTTCTGTTTTCTTCTCTTTTGGGGACTGATTTTGAATTAATGATTTCTCATAATCTGATGGATTTGCAACGGAATTTTTTTTTAAACTGAACTATTAACAACCCTTTTTTCAGAAAACCTCTATAAAAGGCTTTTCTAACAGAGTCTTAAATATAATGTAAACCATTATCCTTATTAAATGCATGCTTTATGAGAAATGGGCATTACATTTTAACCTGTAAGTTTTAAATACTTACTTCAGTGATGTTTGAATTATTTAAAAATAGTCTGGCCAAATTCCTGTGTTTATTATTGGCCACCAGAAACCCCTTCCAGTGAATAAGAAAATATTCCATTAGATAAATGTAACAATTTTAGTTGTGGAAAGACATGCCAGTTTATTTTCAGACCATGATCTCAATGAAATGAAAAGCACAGTAGCGCATCCAGCATACGTCTAAAGTAATGTGGCGCTAATAGCTCACACTATGTAATAAGTCACTTGTTAACATTTTTAAAACAGATGGTGCTTCACAGGCTACCTTGTCCTTCAGAGCATTAGCCAGGAACCCATTAGTCAAGAGCCATCTTTGTAATTGCTCAGCTACTTTAAACTCTCCAAAGGGATGCTGACCCTACTTAATTTCTCCAGGTAAGAATTATTTTTCAGACGACCATAAAAATAAACTGAACAAAAACAGTATTCAAGCATATGACTTAAGCATCATGATACTTTGGCAACTTTTTCACCGGGGTTGGATATAATCCATATAGATGATGCAAGCCATTTAAGCCTCATTTTTAGTGTTCTCCTGAGTGGCGCTAGTCCAAAATGTGTCATTTCCATTTATTCATTTTACCCAGTTTTTCTAATCAATATATAAATGCTAGCTGTCTTCCTCAGCACAAGAACCACTCAACAGCTTTTGCTTTAAAACTGATCATTGTGAAAATGAGCCAGAGACTACATGCAGAATTTGGCTGACGGGGTATATTTAATAAGTAACATAAATGATGAGAACGAGAATGCTTGTCAAATAAGTGCAAAGGATTCTTGGACAAAAATTATTTGCTGGAAATTTTTTTGGTAAATTCATAGGCTGGATCAAAGGTGACATTAGAGTGTTGATATGTGAAAAGTGGAGTGACACTGAGTTATCTAAGAAATCAGAATGGACAAGTTTTATAGAAGTACAGTGCCTCGTTTTAAAATCAAATGGCATGTGGTGATCTGTGAACTTGAGAGCTCGTAATAGTTCCTTTTCCAAATTATGTGGGAAAAGATAAATCTTGCTAGATAGCATATAATTGCTGAGATTTTTTTTTTCCATAGGAGATCTGACTATAATTTTTTGAGCTTTTTTATTTGAAGTTTAAAGAGCTTCCTAATTATCACCTTTCAGTAGTGGAGGAAAACTCTTTATTCTAGATGGTACAGTTATTACTGTCTTTTTGAGATTTTTTTCCTTTTTTTTTTAAACTAAGTAATGGAAATGTCAAGCCTAAGCTGTCAGCACTTTGAGTGGGCTTTGAAAGAGATGGCTAACCTTTTAAAGACAGGTTAACCATTGGAAGAATCTGGATGAAATGATTTAATTTAGAGGAGAGTGTTGCATTTTATCAAAATATTTCAGCTAGATAGGGGGAGGAGATATGTAATAAATGACAAATAGAAATTATAACTTTGGTTACAAGCTTCTTTGGATTTTGATGGGTCATTGAATATGTAGGTAGGATTTTTTTATGCTGTTGAAGACTTTCCTCCAGCCCCCTTCTGGTGCAGTTGCACAGGAACTGTTATTTTCCTGCAATGGCAAAAACTGCCTGTCTCATAAAACTCAGATCATTTGCTAGGATAGGAGTGTTTTGATATTTGCTGATCTCTTGAAATGTTCTTATTCCCCTTTTAGAACTGTTCACCAAAATATTCATCTGTATTTCAACATCATTAACTCCAGACCTGAATTTCAGTGCTGATTTCAATTTTGCAGGCTAAGCATAATCTAAACAGTCTGAAACAAGATGATGCACTAAAGGATCCAAATTATTCCCCTTGATACCATGGAAGAGGATATTCCTGGGATCTCAAAGTTGCTACTAACATTTTAATAAATGCCACCCCCAATTTTAATGAAAAGAAAATGGTACAATTCTGTTAAAGAGACTGGGGGAGTAAGAAAGAGAAAATCAAGGACCTAGGGAGAATTTCTGGATTCTCTGAGAGGTCGGTATGCCTCGGCCAGGTCAAGCAACAATCGGTATTTGAACTCCTAACATGAATTAGAGCAGCCTCCCCGGTAGGCCAGATGCTAAACCACCATACAGAATCTGCCTCTCATCAGAGCATTGCTGAAATACAAATCATGCCCAGTCCCAGCCTCAGCAGGACCTCATTTTAGTTGGGTTAAGGTTACGTGAGAGAAGGAAGAAGTCGGTGTTTCAGAGCTAGCTGCTCTCATGTCAGCTTCTCAGCATCCTATCAAATGAGTATTTGCATGGCATATGGATGAGATGTGGATGCTAGGGCAGAGAAGACTGAGGTGGATGGCAGCTGAGTGGATCTTGCGTCCATGCCATTAAGCTCCACAGCTTGCTACACTTTCTCCTTGCTAATCACAATGCTCTACAGTAGAGGCTACACATCATATGTCTTCTACTGTAGCATGAGACCATTGTTGTGGGGTAAAATATTTGACCATGACAGGGGATTGTAATTTACCTGACTGTAAATTATCTGCATAAATTGATATAGGAAGTCAACAATTTTAAATGGTAGCA
The DNA here is from genome assembly GCF_003343035.1 of Apteryx rowi. NCBI lineage: Eukaryota > Metazoa > Chordata > Aves > Apterygiformes > Apterygidae > Apteryx > Apteryx rowi. Next base: position 120,329 of record NW_020447586.1, read on the forward strand.
AGTCTCGCTTTGATTTTCACACAAGATTTTTCACTAACTGTTTTGAACTTGGCAGGACTGTGATTGCTTAGATCAAAAATTTGGAAGTCCGTGGTATGCATGGGTTCTATCTACGCATTCTGTCAGGCTATTTATGAGAAAAGATGGATAAAGATAAGTTCAGTGATTTCCAAAGGCTCTGTTGAGATTCAGTGTGCTTTTCTTTTAATAATACATATACACATTGTTCATTATCAGTATGCATTATGACTCTTAAACTTCAGCCAGTGTTCACAACTTTTACTCTGTGTGTAATTGAAACATTATCCTTTCTTCTTTAAGAGATCTCTTTGGTATGGCATTAGAACCAAATAAAAGTAGAACTGATCCCAGGTCATGATATTTGCAGTTTGAATGTCCAGGACGTGGAGGTCAGAGTGAATAGTACTCCCTAGGGATGGGGAAATTGCAGAGTCAAATGGTAGTTCAGCAATGAGACAATTCCTACAGTACAACGCAGCTGTGATCTCCATGACAACCTGCTGTGGCCAGGGAGAGTGACTCAGAGGTAACGATGGTCCCGCGGGACTGGCATTTACTCATGATTGCTATTTTCATTCTCCTGAAGCCAGACTCTGGCATCTGCACTGAGGAGGAGGACCAGCTCCTCCTGGAAGCTTAGTCAGAAGAGGGAGAAGCCATTAGCTGGTTGTGTTCCTGCAGGCAGGGAAAACTCATCACAGAGTCCAATTCACTGAGTGGCAGGAGCAAGCCACCACTTTCCATGGTATGCTCCCCTCAAAATCAGCAGACTTCTAAATGCAAAAACAAGCAGTGCTTATTGCTGGTTGTGCTGCTGCAGCAATTGGTGTGTGATTAGATGAGGATGTAGCTACTGTAAGGGGCATCCAGTCAGGTTATCGGAAAAGATGGCAGGGGGCATAGTCTGCAATATGGTGAACTATATTTATATATGATATTCAGTGACCATGAAAATGAACGTGTTTTATTTACGGACAGAGATGGTTCAGGTAGAGAGGAAGGCAGAAGGCTATTCTAGGCTGCTCCCCTGCTTTCTAGACGGGTAAGCTGATGCATGTTAGAAGGGTGAAGGTTTAGGGGATCTTTCTGTGATGTCTGTGCTGATTCCCCGTAGAATTAACTGTTTGTCTAATTAAGCCCTGAGATTTTGCCTCTGGCGTTTTAACGTGGGTGTGATTAGTGAACTGGCTGAACAAATGATTAGAGCAATATGTGTGCAATTACCCAGGCCGCAGGCTTTCCAGAGCAGAGAAAGCCGTGCGTGCTCATGTGTGTTTGTGTGTGCGCACGTGTGCGTACAGTGCTTGGCACAGCTGAATCCTGGCTCAAGCTCACAAGCCCTACAGCACCCAAATAATTGAAGAGTAATGATGGCAATAGAAGTTAAGTCGACTGCATGCAAAGTGGCAGGCTGGGTTGATAATTGGTGTTTTTGCACACGCTATTGCCCGACTTGCATTACATTTTCATCCTAGACCTTTCAGCTAGGTGTACAGCTTTATACACATCTTTAAATATGTAATTTCAAGTTTGAGAAACAAGCTCCCAAATAAGAACTAAATGTAAAACATCATTTAACATTTTCTGTCTGTCTAAATGACACAAACTTGTGGCTCTGACAAAGGAATCTTTCGGGAGCAGTCAGAACAGTTTGAATGGGCTTTGTTATCAGTCATGTCAGCATGACAGGAGAGGAAATGTGTCCTTTGCATGTTTTCACCTTCAAGACAGAACCTACTTTATTGAAACATCCACACCGCAATTATTATAAGCAGTCTTTGCACTAATTATAATTTTTGTTGCTGCTGTAAAGCTACGTTTTCAGGAGGGACATACTTATGCCACCTGTTAATACAGATTTATGTAATAATTTCTAGTATGAGTAAATGACCTAGAGCTCAGGAAACTTTTGGGCCTGTAATAAATTTTAGAAGAGTATGGTGCTCTGTAATTGGTAAGCTCCTGAACAGAGAAATGTTTCTACAAATGGGATTGCCTTGCCCCAAGGTGGCGGCTCTGTGTTTTCTTGCGCCAGAAGTACCCCTCCAAGTGTGATGACTGCAGCTGGTAGGGACCAAAAGCTATATATTTCTCAAAAATGTGTTTGTAATGCCAGTGGAGGTTGTCTGATGATTTGCCCATCCGGCAAAGGGAGCTGATTTCATGAGGTTTAAAGGATAGTCGCAAAGGCAGATGGGTTTGAGAAGGATAGAAAGAAGCAGAGTCCAGGACCTCGAACATAGTGTGCGGTGAAATGCGTCCTGTTGCTGTCAGAGATCCCGGTCCCGACTGAAGGGCAGAAATGTAGTAAATGATGATGGGAGGCCTCTGAACTACCTGCAATTCTGAGCGCCTGCTGCAGGTTTATGAAAAATTGGCCAGTGAAGTAATGCTATTTATTGCTTGTCTGCATTTCCAGCTGATTTAAAGATGCTAAATCTAGTAAGGGCTTTCTTAACACTAGTTTCCCATGTAAGAAATTGTATAGGATGGTTTTAGCTTGTCAGTGAAAGGCAGGTGGTTGAGATGGATGTGAATAAAAATAAAAGTTGGTCAATAAGGCAATTTCTCTCTGAAAATGTCGTGGTGGCAGGGAATTCTTCACAAGCTCCGTGAAGTATATGAGGTGTTCAGAAAATTAATTTCCCACTCTGTTTTACTTCAAGAGCAGAGGTGGACACTGTGCTCCACTTGTATACCTTGCACAGCTGCAAAGAACTGAGAACAGAAAACAAAAACTCTATCAATAATAATTAAGTTGAAAAATGTAACTCCTCCTTTGCAAAGTAAATGCAGAAAAAAAGGCTTCTTCAGTTGTATTAGTTATTAAAATATTCACATATTAATTTCAGAAAACACTTGGATGTCCATGCCATTGTTTGTGGAGGACAATAGCTCTTTGGATGAGATTTTCAGTGCAAATACTATTGGCTTAGATGTTAATTTTCTGAAAATATTTATCGTCTAATCATAATATTTGTGAAAGTGAAAACAAAGTGCATGAGCATACTCCAAGGGAGGAGATAAAAAGACGCTTTTACCATGAAGGATTCTTTAGGAGTTTTTAATTAAAATATATTTTTGTATTGCCTGAATGGAATAAGAAATCAAGCCCCTTATTTTCAAGTAAATGCATTTTTAGATGCCCTTAACTAATTTTGCTCTCAGACTTTCCAGAACATATCTCTGACTCCAGCTTACAAGCTTATCAGGAGACAGGAAGACTTTTGGAATAGATGAGGTGAACACAGGAATGAAACAAAGTGAAGGATCAGGAGATGTAAAAGGTTCAATAAAACTATCAAAGATGGTGTTGTAGCAGAAATGCTAGACAAATGCTTTGCATTTGTGTTTATTTGCAGAGGAGCTCTGGGGGAGGTTCTTGCCTCAGTCTCTCTCATATAAAGGTGTCTATGCAATTTGACTCATGAACATTGGCATTTTTCCCCCCCGAAGTTTGGCATTGTAAAGAAACTTTTTTGAGTTAAAACTTTAAATACTGCATTTTATTTAAAGAGATTACATTCTTCAGATTTTTTTTGCTGCTGTTGTCATTTGTTTTTTTGCTTTCTTTTAGTTCCTATGGCTTTTGTGTGTCATAAATAACTAGAAGTTTTCCTAGCTTTATTCAAAGGAAGAATCAGCTTAGTGAGGACTTACTCACCTGGCATGGTAAACTCAAGTCAGACTGCTCTGCTTGCATCCCAACTTATCTCCTGTTTAAACTGCAACAGACTTACATATGACCTTGGCACCTTCTGCCCTTCTCCAGGCACGTATCTCTAGTCTTACCTTGCATGCATATGTGATGTAAATGTACTTGAATGGCTTCAACTCAGACCAGTCTATTTAAAGCACTTCATTCTTGAGCTATCACAGGCATCTTTCTGAAGCTTTCCTGAGTCTGTTGCTGCCACCCACATTTCACTTTGCACAACAGGATTTCTCAGCCATACCAGTACTCAGCTCCCACTTCTCAAGTTGTCAGATAACTAGTCAAGCAGTCAAAACCCTGCAAGTGTTAGCAGAGTTTTTCACTTGCAAACTTTTGGCAGGTCGCTGAATATTAGTATACCCAGAGTTTTGCAAAAGATGAGAATTTACTCTCTACTGATAGAGGTAGGCAGACCCCAGTAAATAAGATATTGAAAGAAGTAATTTAAAAAATGCATAATAATGGAGCATAACCCCCTTTTTTTTCTCCTTCCATCCTCTTTTTGTAGCTTTGATAGAGCTTAGTGGCCGCTGGGCTCCCCTCCTGCACAGCTGGCTGCAGAGCTGTTAACCTTTTAAACTCCACCAGCAGTCTGCATGAAGATGGTACAGCTGCCCTCCAGCTGCACGTGTTGGGTACCAGCAAGTAACTTTATAAACATCCATAGTGGGTTTGCTATTTTTCTGTTTGTATGCAGAGGACCAAAGATTGCAAGACTATTTTCAGTTTATGTAATGCCATTTTTAGGATCCTGTGCTAATTCTGCTATGCAATATGTAAAGACTTTGAGCTGGTTTACACATCAGCACATTTAAACCTTCTGTGTCATTAAACTTCTTTCTCTTCAGTTTTATATAAATTTTTTGAAGCTTGCACTACACCTCCAAATTCTATGTTAAAATAAAAATTGCTTTTCTAAGCCAACACCTCTTGATACAGAAAATGTCGTAACTGACTTGCTCTGTTGTCAGCTGGGCACAGCTCCTATGACATGCAAGTACCTGCAGTGGAAACAGCAGAAATCCCAGGGAGTATAGTTAATACTAAATAATGCAAGAATGCAGAGAATAGGTGTTAATGTTTGGGAGCAGTTCTAACATTATACCCATGAACAACTCCTTCCCTCAGTGCCATGGTTAATGCTTGGTGTAGGCTGGCAATGACTGTGCTGTAATTCTATTTATAGTTTCAACTTACGGGCTCTTTAGATCCCTGAGACACTAATCTTTCAGGATATATGTGTGAATGCAGAATTATTAAGACCTGAGTCTATTATGAATAGCATATAGGAGCCTCAGTTGTTGTTACAGGACATGGTGCATATGAGGAATAAAATTGTAAGCAGAGCTGATGAGTCTGGCATCCAGAGCAGCGTCTAAAGATAATAGTAATGTGACTTTAAGAAGATGCAAGTGCCTGCTGCCAGCAAAAGGTTTCCTCCTCTATCTCCACTTCTTAGTCCTTCCTATAGGATCCAACTCATGAACGCAAGGTTAGCGTGAGAGAGGGGACAGAAATGTGCATGCCATAGCAATGGGCAAGGTAAAAATCGACATATTATTCATACAGATCAGTGGAAGCTGATCAAGAAACTGTACCAGACTCTGTCTCCCCCCTTATACAGGCTGGATGCTCTGAATTGCTATGCAGGGTTACTCTGTGACTTGTAATTGCACTCGGGTGTTCTGGTTGCGTTTGACACTGAGCCAAAGAGCCAAAGGAGCAGTTAACACGAAGAGGAGAGACTGTCTCCCAAAGTCCAGATGAGATTTCTGATGCTGTATTTTTGCTGGGCATTACTATAGCAACTGATAGGAAAATTGGGCACAGCAAAGTTTCCTTTATCCTCCCAAATTTTGAAGGCAGCGTATTTTTTTTTTCTCTCCCATTTAAGGTGGTGCTTTATTGGAACTAGAGCTGCAGATTTTTGTTAAGTGGCATTTGCACACTTACGTTACAGTTCTGATTCTGAATGGTAGTTCAGTTAGGGCTTGGAGAAATATGAAGAGGAGAAGAATGGTCTTCACATCCTTTACGATATAGTCAAGGTAAAGAACAGCACATTTCAGTAAGGGAAAGCACTGAGAAAACATAATATGAATGTGTCTTGCCATAATGACGCTAGGTCACTCCGTGTTCGTAAATACACATATTATGTACGTATAATACTGCTATTTTGCCAGGGAGACCTACTAGTTCTTTTACTTACTCAGGAGTAAGTAAAAAGGGGGTTGTGACAAGTTTATATGTAGGTTGTAGTAAGAGATTCTGATCTGGTAGGTAAGGAGATGTGGCTTTTGTTTTTCTGTTGTTTAAATAGTAATTTTTACAAGGGTGTCTTTAATACAGGTATGATAGGGGCTTTGTGGGTTTATGGATTTTGGTGTTCAGCATTTGATAGTAGTTGAATTTCACAAATGGTAGCTAATTTTGGAAGGCATTCTTCATAAATGTCAGACAGGTAGTTATTTATTTGCATACGTCTTTTCCTTTGGATATGTGTGCCTTTCCACTAAGTATCTAATTTTACCTCATATTTGAAGGAGACTCTTCAACTTCTTTTTATTGCCCTCTGCTGCCAGTTCTTTTCCGCGTCCTCGGTTTTAATGGCTAGTCTACAGGAACAGATAGAGGCACTGAAGTGCTTTTCTCCCCTGGGACCAAAGAGGTTGGATTCAAGCGAGCTGGTTTTGAGAAAAGTATAGGAACATTGCCCCATAGTTTCTCCCAGCTTGTTCTTTCTGAACATGATTATCACTGACATCACTTACTCGCGTAGATATACTCCCATGGGTATGACCTTGACAGGTTCTTGCTTCTGATCCTTTTCTGAAAGAGCCTGATGGTGGATATGAAGTACACAACAGTCCAAGCTCTGGCCACAGTTAAGAGGCCTCTTGGATGTGGATATCTGGGAAAAATCCATGTTATCCTTTCTGGTATATTGTGAACTATCACAAATCTTTTATGAGCCTGGGTACTTTAAGAATTAACAGATGTTTTTGTATCAGGAAGGGATATATCAGCTTGAACCACACTGTAGCAAAATGAGCAATAGGGAAGGGGAGAAATGTGACTTTTAAAAATATGTAAGTTTTTTTCAGAAGAGTTTCTCAATATTTGATAACTAGAAAAAAAATGCACCCCACCATCCTTCACAACTGAAATACATTTTATCTCCTGCCTAGGAGAAAAGGCTGAAAGGCTAAAAGAAGAACAGAAAAAAAAGCACTTTATACTAGGAACATTATTTTTGAGGAAAAATACCACAGGAGGTAGATTTAATAGTGTCTATAGAAGTAACTTTTCTCATTTGTGCATTGGTCAGGTTTGGTGTCAAAATTAAGGAGAATTTAAAAATGGTATCTTTATTCTCACTAGAGCTTGGATCAAATCTTGAAATTCTCCTTCAGAATACACCATGTTTTCCTCTTTTTGCAATGGCATTTCATAGCACACACACTGTTCTGTGTGTTTTTTCTTATGTGAAAACTGTACTGATTTTAATCAAGTTTCACAAAACGTGCAACAAGTTGATTTTCTGCTTGAGTGGAGGCTGAATGTAATGCTGCTTTTCAGCTGTTCGTGGTTTTTCTTGGAAACTTTCTTGGTGCTGAGCTGAAGCAGTTTGATCTCATAAGCTCCTCAGGTTAGGACGGGAGTGTATAAGATGTACGTTATGTACAGATGGAGTTAAAAATGAAAAGACACTTCGCAATCTGTGGCTTGTTTCTGTTGTACGATCACCAATACTAACATTAACTACTTTGCAACTGATATCACACAGAAGCATTTCACACTCCTCCAATTTTCTGGCAACAGTGAATGTTAAAATACCAGGAGATACTGCAGTTATTTATATTTTAATGAGGACCAGTGTATCAACAATCTATTAATGAAAAGTCTTATTGTGTTTTAGCCCCATTTGTTCTGCAGAACCACAGCAGCTACGGGAGATAAAGCTATAGTCTACTTTCATTAAATGTCATCAGAACTCCTAGAATCAATCTGAAATTACCACCTCCACTGCATAAATAACCAAGTAATAGAAGGCACATTTTGACTTTTACTAGTAATGTTGAGTGTTCCAGAAAGAACACAACATAACTTGTAGTTTCTAGTTGCTGCTGTTTTGTATGTGTGTGTGTGTGAAAGATAACATGAATTTATTTATGAGCTTAAAAATGTGTTATGGAAGTTGCAGGGGTGTTTGAAAGGGAATGTGAAGGTCCTAGTTTATAGTTAATTTTATAAATAATTTGGTAGTTTAATTCAGATTCTACTTAGTACAAATATTAAAATCAGTAGATGGTATGCTATAATTTCAGTCTTTACTTGGAGGATTTGATCTATTTGGAACAGAGACAGTGGTTAAAAGACCTAAAATATGTTTTATGTACTTATGGGGAATTAGTAGGAAAAATTATGACTATATTTCAGTGAGGGTGCTAGCATCTTTCAAGAGAGCTAATTTGATTTTTTTTTTTTTTAGTAGTGAAAATGAGAACTATGCACAGATTAGGCAGTATTCTTTAATCGTGTAAATGACATTTCTCCCTTAGAATTACACGAAACACTTTTCTATGTTTTTGCAGGTGCTTTGTACATTGATAATATTTAACTAGATTCAAAAAACTATAAACTGCTATTACAGAATGAATAATTAAATGTGCATATGACTATGGGTACTTGTCTGTTCATATCTACAACTGCTATACTGATTTCAGTTAGCTCAATATAAATTCAAAGTGACTCCAACAAAAGTAAGGGCCCTTGAGGTGAAGACTTGAACAACCATAGTCAATTAAAATTTTGCAAGTGATTTTTAATGGGGCAAGGATTCACTCTAACTATGCACTGCAGCTAAATGAAACCTGAACTCGAGCTAGTGGAATTATGTAAGCATGCCAAGTGGCATGGAAGTCCCTAGGGAAAGGACTCATGACAGTAACATTAAAAGAAGGTTGAACACCAGAAAATCAGAATTCTTCCTATTCTTTCTACCACCTTTCTCTGCTTTCAGGATTAGGAGACATCAGTACAGAATAAGGAAAAGACCTGGTTTTAAAATAAATTGAGTCAGATTTATGCTTTTTAAATATCATGCTAAACTTGTGATTTCATTCTCCTAATCAGATATATTTTTGGCAATCTAAAAGATGCAATGCTGTTTGTGAAATCTAGATGAGCTGGAGATAGGAATAGGTCTCTGATCTACAGCTGTGTCAAGTGATAACAATTAATTCCACTCCATTATTTGTAATATGAGGGCATTGTGCCTAAGAGTCAACAGCCAAAACCTAGCTATGATTCAGGCTCAAACGTCTCTTCTGCATGTGTGTTTCTTGGGTATGTTTACATGATTATTCAAAAATGAATGAGTTTACTAATTTTACCACTTAATCCATTAAAAAGAAACACAAACATGCTGAGAAAATTAGACTGTACAAAATTTCCCCTTCTCTTTCCTGGATTTAATAAATCTGGTGGAACGTGCCTGATGTGCCTGAGAGGGGGTGGTGACGGCTCTGCAGGAGCCTTCTCTCCATTCCCAAAGTCTGCCTGCACAGAAAAATACTAGGTAAAAAAGCAACCCCAAAGCTAGTAGGTCTACAGGTACAGGATCTCACAGGCCCATGGCAGTTGGATCTATAGTCCATGGGACTCAGGTGGAGTAACTCAACAGAAAATACCTCTCTGACTCGCACTATACGGACACAGCCATTCTCAGAACTGTGGTTCTCAGCCGTTTTTCTCTCTAATCCACCCCTGGTGGGTCACATTGCTTGTTATTATAGCTTAGCCTAAGGGTCTTCTCCTCTTTGAGAAACAAATAGAACTTGAAAGCATGTTTGTCATCTTGCTTGTTCAGTGGGATATCTTGGTTGGTTTTGTACCTTGGCAAATTAGTTTATGAAAGATTTCTCTTTCATTTTTTTATAACATGCTTTTGGAAATATAGCCTGTGCTGTGCTTCTGCCTTTGTTAGGAAGATGGTTTTAAAGAGAAAGTTTTACAGTGATTGCTTTAGGTGGATGGAAGCTTGCAGTGAAGGAGAGCTAGGCCAGGTTGTTACCGTTTTTGCCATGTTTTCCAGCCTCGGACTCCCTCTCCTACCGCAAGTAGCTGATTCTCCTTGAGCTGCAGTCCTCCTGTTGTTGCTCCTTTAAACTTAGTCTCATAGGAAGAAAATGTACTTCAAACTCCAACAGTGAGCCTGCTAGTGCTTCTGCTATGTAAATTATGTTCTGTAGTGACTTTGCCCTGTTATTATTCAGCTTTGAAAAAAACACCTAGCAAAGTATAAACTGCTGAGGCTTCTAAAATCTGTAACTTGTTTGTTTTACCAATGAGTAGTGTGATAGGCTTGCTCTGTTTAATGTCACTGATAAGACAATCTGTAGTTCTCTGCTCCCACTCTTCCACCACTCAACTTGATGGGTTGGAGAGAGAAATGAAAAGTGAGGATTTAAATACATGAATAGAAAAAAAGATTTTGTTAATTTCCCCATCATTATTACCCTTCATTCCCCTTCATAAAACTAGCTTCTATCAAGATGGAAATATATTTTATGTGCTGTCTTTTTTCCAAGCTAGGAAGTGTCTCTCCTTTTTTTATCCTATATTTTTCCCTATCTTGAGTTAAACCACCTTTCAGGGTACAAGCGAATTTACCTCTACACACGCATTGACCCCATCATTTCATCTTGTGCATCTCTACTGAGAATGACCATGGTGGTTTATTTTTTAAATGGAAGTGAGCATCATCTGCCTACTAAACTGAGAATAACTGATTCAAGCAGCCACTGGACAGCCTTTATGGTTAATAACTTCAACTGTAATACAGGAAGGCTGATTCTCAGGCTAAATAAGCCATTGCCAATACTGCGCAAAAATGGATGCACATATTTTCTGTAGGAAGTTGCATTCAAAATGTGTAACAACACACTTAAATAAGATTTGTAGAGCTATGAGTACAAGGCATTACTAATTGAGAGTCATTTTTGCTCCTTTAATTTTCCCTACTCCAATCTGTTATTATCTGTGTGTCAAAAAAAAGGATAAATTACTGCTGCTGGAATTAAATTTTCAGTTACTTTGGATGAAACCTTTCAAAGATGTATTTCTAATAAAGCCACAAGCAGCCATTCAGTGTGCTCACAAGAGGTTCTTAAACATTGGCAGACCACAGCTGACGGTGTTTCAAATTTCCCATTACTGGTGCTAAAGCGGTTTTATCATTAGCCAGGTTATTCTTCGTTGCAATTTGCACCAGCCAGGAAAAAGAACGCTGCCATGCTGTGCTGATAAAATGCTTTGCTGACAGCAGACATACAGTCGGTACCACAGTTACTAAGACAAATGTGACAAATGACATTATTGAACAAGACTCAAACTGCGCCCATGAGGTCACCAGGAGGACGTGTGTCTGGGAAAGTCACTTGGCCTTGACTAATGGCACTGGCTGAAGAACTTCCCAGTCAGTTGACATTAAAACATCACAGAAACCACATGGGCTCCTGGTTGTCAGGGAAAAAGGGCCAGAACATTAATCTGCGCCACCCTCTCATAACATACTGGTTGCTTCAGGGTATGGCTCTGTAAAGACGGTGTGACTTCTTAAGTCTTTTTTTCCTGTCTTCTGATGAATGCTGAGCACACAAAAGAAGAAGAAAATCCTTGCCTCTGAGGTATAGCAGTTTCTTTTGTGCTGTCCTTTGTGCTGTTCAAGGCTTTCCCAATAGCGGAATTTGTTCACAAAACTCTGTCATCTTGCTTTGTAAATCGACATGGAAAGGTTGTCCTGCAAAAGGTGACTTTGGCTTCAGCCCTGCCCATGTGCACAGATGAGTATGTCTGCAGATGTGGGTGGCCCCTCTCTGCACAAAGGTAGTGCAGTGAAGAGAGTCAGACCAAAGTCACCTACTATTGAATATCACGGGGCCAATCCAAATTTTCATTGACCTGAAAGGATTGTTGGCTACAGGACAGGTATATGGGGCTGAACATATAGGCATGTGAAGGTTCAACACAGGACCTAGTTGCATGGACCTAGCTGTACATTCGCTTCGTTGCATACAAAGTAATTTTTCTTTGTAGTGATAAGGAAGTTCTTTTTGGTGCTGAAATTTCTCCCTCTCTCTCCCTCCCTCTCTCTCCTGCCTTCTCCCTCTTTCTCTCCTTTTTTTTTCTATCTATCTCCTTTATTGAAATGACTCCACTAGTTTCATTTGCATCAGAACCAGTCCCTTTATTTCTTGATCTTGATGAAGCTAAAAGTGCTGAAATGGCTTTTTAGTAATATACTCCACACTGCTAGAAGAGCGAAGAAAAAGAGCCCAGTTTGGCTGATTGCAGTAACAAAAGGTTCATTCCACATCTGTGATGATTTTTTTTTCCTTCTCCCCCATTCTCCCCCAAATCAAAAGCCAGTCAATATGTGGGATATTTTTGTCTCATTTCAGTTTGATTGCTTTGATGCTGTGCACTGACAGGAGCTATAAATCCAACAAGTTTTATTTCAGTATTTTACATGTTATTCATCATTTTGAATCTGTGTCGATATTTCTTTCCTTGGGACCTACGAATCAATTCATTACCCCTCTCTCCTCCTCCAGCTCCCTAAGAACTCATATACTTGTTCTTTTCTCTTTCCTCAGCCCACCTAGGTGCATTTAGATATGTTACTCTTATCTTGCTTTTACAGGGCATTTGTCATGATGACATATAGCTAAAGGGAACTAGTAGACAGTACCTTACTGATTATTTATCCCAGCAGTACAGATTAATCAAGTGGGTCCTGTGGGGCTTGGCTTTCCTGATAGTATGGATCCAGTATGTATTACTTAAGCCTTTTTTTTTTGTGTGTGTGTCATGTGACTCTTATTTGCCCAACGTGCATACGTAACTACCTTACCTAAATGGGTGCCTATGTCACTTGATATGGTTCTGCAAGTCCATCCCAAGTCACATGGCCAAGCATGTAATGTAAACACTCAACTCATCTGGCTAGACACAAAATATGTGCAAAAAGTCCTCTGGGAAGATGAGGACCCATGAGTAAGCCACAGGCTGGGCGACTTGTTGTTGGTGTAGATACTATGCTGGAGATTGGCTATTCTTGACTTGGCTGCACAGGGATGTCAAACCAATCTCTTCTTCCAAAAGTTGAGGGCAAGAATTTCTGAGAATACTGCAGAGTTCACGCCGCATTTATTGATTCATTAGGGAAGGCCACATTTGTAGACTGGTCCACTCGCATAAGGGTTGCCTTTCAGTACAGTGATACAGATAGTTAGTCCTTCAGGCTAGCCTATTCTGGCTGTCTTTTGACATGTGAAATATTAAGCACACATATGCAATGGCATGATTCATGAGCGCTACCCTCCCAACACTGATGGAATGCCAGCAGGCAAGCCAGTAAACATGCATAGAGAGTATGGAGGTGTTCTCAAGCAGTTGCAGAGGCTCTTTTTTTGGCCTTGAACGCAAGCCGTATGGTTGGATAAGAATACAGCTGTGATAACTACCCTGGGTGCCCCTCAGTGGTTGAAAGGGAAGCTTTGAGCCGAGGACAGAGTGGAAAGAGCTGGAGCACACAGCTCTCCAGACAACTTTGTTTAACTGAGATGTTTCTTAGGCGGTTGCTTATGTCAGAAAAATTTAAAACCAATCCAGATTATGACGAGGTGGATTACCATTTTACTTTAGCAATTCCTCTGAGACCATCTCAGCCAGACCACAGAGCAGTGGATCTACAGAAGCTCAGCAGACGGCAGAACTAGAGGTTTCGTTCAAAACTAGCTTTTTCTCCTTTAATAAATGCCATGCCTTTAACATGAGGGGGTTACTTTGCTGTAACCATCATTATTGTTTTGATTTTGAAAGAAAGCACTGGGGAGTTAATAGAATCTCATAAATGAATGTATTACATTCTAGTCTTTTCTTATGCCTACTGTTTCTTTTCTGGGACTAAAAATGTCCTACGATAGGAATGGAAATCAAGCACAATTCTTCAGTGCACTAATACAGTGAAGCTTTGTTTACTGTGCTGGCATTATCTCTTTTCTTTATAAAACTTTGCATGGTTAAATGTTATCTTTCTGCTTGGTTGAAATAAAGGTCAAGAAAGCAGTGTGAACAGTTCTGATTAGAATATGAGTCTCTGTGGTCTCTGCTATGGTTTGGTGTTATGAGGTATCTGCCTTTTGTGTAAGCAGTTATATTTCATACCATATTTATTTTCAATAAAACGCTCCCAATGTATTTTGAATGAGATCTAAGCTGGCAGCGAAGGAAAAAGAAGTCAGCAGAGAGGGTGAAAAAGCTTGAGAGAGGTAGGGAAAGGGAAGGTACCTGGCAAGAAACGTCAGAAGAGAAATGCAGTGAAATAGAAAAGTGTAAATGCAATATAAAAAGAGAAATAAAGGAGGAATAATCAACACAAAAGGGCAGCAAATTGATATGACAATTACAGGGTGTGTTTTCCTCTCTGAAATACAAGGTGCTCCGTGGCTATGCATCTTAACTTCACCAGAGGCAAAAATGAAGCTTGAAAAAGCTGAAATGACTTTACTGAGGTCAAGGATTGAGACAGGAAATAACTGCAGGTTTGCATCAAAACACTATATAATGGATGAAAAAATGACAGGAAACAAAGAAAGAGGGGACATTTAGCTGATAAAAAGACAGCTCCAGAGTGTCAGAGCTGATTGTGATGAACTTTGTTCTGGAAATTCACTAAATGTTTCTTTTCCTTTGACTACAGTGGGAGATTGGCAGCTAGTAGCCACTTCAATCTAAACTTAGGTGAAATTAATTCTACTGCAAAGGTTTGTAAGAAATTTCAACACTACTTTACTTGTGGGTCTATTAGTCCTTTTATAAAATGAACCTATAACAAATTCTAGACAAATTTCTTGAGCCTCTTTGAAGTTCATTAGTGCCACTTTCATCTGCCGTGTTTGTCTTGCATTATAGCTACAATTCACTTTTACTCTTAGCATCGCCTTAGGCATAACAATGAGATTTCTTTTTGAGTAAGTGAATTTTACAAAGCAAAAGTGAGCTCATTGTTCCCTTGACTCGCTATGGTTATCTCAGCTCAGCTATGTTTCATTTTACTACATTCAAGAATCTCAGGCCTATTAAAGAGTCTCCTCAAATGAACCATTTGTACTTTATGAAAATTTGGAACATAATATAGTATTTCATACTGGTACATTTGGGATAACTGTGATATGTGATACATACATTTCTTTTTTCCAGAAATCTCATTTTCTCAATTTTAATTGCATTGAAATATCAGACAAAAGATTTTCTTCATCAACCATGAGATGGCAATTTATCCCATTTACTTTAGACACCCTGTTTTAAGATGGGTAACTCACCTGCTGAAAGTACCTATCTTTCTCCAATAACAAAAGAGGCAATCTAGTTGATCAGTTTAAACTAGGCACCTCTCAGCTCGCTAAAACTAGGTGAGTTGTATCAACCTATAGTTATTGTTGATTTGGTTTATGGGTTATGTTCTTGTTCATGCATAACCTGGAAGATTATTTGAAAGAGTTTTCTGGTTGCACCAGCATAATACTATTTAGTGCAGCTATGAAACTCTACTTTGTAACTGGTGTGAATGACATAGCAGACCCAACAGTGCCTGGCAAACTTATACATGATCGTAGAAAGGAATTATAGAACCAAGTCCAAGTCTCATGTTTGTAAAGTGGCTTAAATATCTAATGAACTCTTAAAAAAAAAAAAATTGTGTGCCTAGTTGACTGAAAAAATTAAGCAAAAGTCTGTTTCAAAAATAAGAAATGTAGTTTTTTCCTTTGTCTACAGTGGCAGAATATTACTATGAATATGGTAGACTGTTCTCAGCAGGTATAGGGTAGTTATGAAGTGTTTTCTGGAATCAGTTAATACTGGTGTCCAGATAGTATTGTTGATCTTAACCATTTTACCTGCAATTCAAGCTGCTTATACAGGACTCCTGCCTTTTTCCCAGATATTTTTCCTCCAAAATTTATTTTTTCTATAATGAAAACCAAATAATCACTTAATTAGCGCTCTGTGTCTCTGTGATTTGTTATTAAATTAAGATTAATTCTATCCTAACAGATGAAAAATGTTCAAAAAATGAGTGTCAGTAAACTCTATGGGACCCAGAGTAACACAGAATAACATATTATGTTGTTGTAGCTGTGACTGATAGTTTAAAGATATAAGTAAGACAAAGTTTGATGATAGTCTAATAAAATTTTCTGCCTCTGCTGCTGTTTAACTGGTCTTATAGAAGACAGAGGTACTAACAGGTTGCTCTGCTTTCACAGGCTTTCTTATCTTTTATCAGTCTCAAATGCTACCTTATCTATAAATTTTGTTTTGCCTTATGAGCAATGAGTAACAGACTTTGAGCCAGTGCAATTTACATACCGCAGTTGCTCTTCAGTGCTAATCCTCAGGTGGAGAAGAACCAAGAAATGCTCTTGATGTTGTTTTATTAAAAGCTAGTGTTGGCCTACCCAGTCTAAAAGAATGGGGCCGTAGACCTTGCAAGCCTCAACAATCTACCTTGCAAGTCTAGTTCTGAAAGCTATGTTTGATACCTATCGGCTTAAAATCATGAAATGCAGTTAATATTAAGAGTTAGTCATGGGTGAAGGACTGTAAGCACTTGATTCTAAATCCAGGTGAAAGACTTGACTGGCAAAGAAACACCAGATTTGGATCAAAATAGATACAAATATTTTATAAATTTTTGCCAGACCATAAGTTTTTTGTACTGTCTTGAATGCATTGCAGAAACATGGAATATAACACTAATGCTATTGTGATATGCCTTGAAATGCAAGGTTGCCAAACAAATTCTTCCTAACTTGAGAAAATATCCATGTAAGAGAATAAATAAATCTAATTTCTGTCTTGAAACTGACAGGAGCATTTTCTTCCTGCAGGGTTGGTCACTTGAGACAGATATTGGTCTGACAGGTTGACACTGATTGCCTGTTACTCCGCATCACATCTAACCTCCTGATCAAACCTTATTTGCATGGGGGGAAAAAGAAAAAAAAAAAAAGGCTGCCAGGACTTCAGAACAACAGTGTTTAAGCAGAGAGTGCAAAATTTGGACTTTGCGATGTTATTGCTTAATTGTTTTCTCTTTGTTCCAAGCAGCTGAAAGTTTAATGAGTTTGGAATTCTGCTAAGGGAAAGGCAAATGGCATAACCAAAGATGTGATGACTCTGAGAAAAAAAATATTGTGTGATATTTCCACTCGGGTAAACAATAGGGGACAACTGGTTAAATAAATATCAATAATAATGCATTTATGTCTGAAAAATAAGGTCAGATCTGAAGCAAACATGTGATGGTACCTTCTTCTGTGCCTGGGTGGGAATGGCATCTTAGAGACCTGTGTGTCTAGCATGTTTATCTGTCATTATGCTTGTGGTTTTGCAGCTACATAGACTTATTGCTAACAAGAGTTATACTGAAAGATAACTTTGGCCAGAACAGTGGCAGGGAACATTGCATGCCTGCCAAACAATCCTCCAGTACCTTCTTGGTTATCATGTAATGATAATGGTAATCTGATCTGAACAGAAGCAATGAATTTAACAATTACCTAAAGAAAATGGAGGTAAAGACACATAGGACAGAACCGGGTGTCTGATATCCTTTATCAACTTCAGTTTTCAGAAGAATTGAACTATCAAATGAAGGTGTATAACAGACAAATATTTTCAGTGGTTCCTGACAAACTTTTGAATAAGGCATTTCTTTTGCAAGTCGTACACGGAAAAATAAATCAAATACAGGTCTTTTTTTTTGCATTTTAAGTATTCCAGTCAGGATGGAAATGTGTAAGTAAAGAATCCCAAATCTGTTTTTCCAAATTTACTAGGCAGTACTATGTAGTACAGCAGTACCTTTATCACTTCACAGATCACTATTCCATATGATCCTTTCATGAGCAAAATATAATTATTGAATCCAGTTCTCAGATGTTTATGATATGGTGCCAGCTTCCAGAAAATTCCTAACTAGATCAAGTTATTGGAATCTGCAGTCATCTTTCAAATACAATTCAGAGATATTGCAACCATACATAAATTTAGTGTTTTTGTAAGAGAATTTACACAGTATTGAGTCCTGAGGGGAGACAAATGTCTTCTGTCACCTACAGATAAAAATTCAGCATCTGTAAATTTGTTTAAAATGGGTGTTAATTACATTGAGGAAATTCAGATATAATGATAAGAGGTATTTATGGTATCCCAGTTCTGACAGTAGAAGAGGGAGGCCACAGACAATTACAGAAGTCTTTTTAGCCTGTTGTATTGTCCATTTTTGAGGTGAAAATCTTCTGTGTAAAGTAGTAATAGCAGAAATGAAAGAAAAATACTACAGCCATAATTCCTGCCCAAATGATTCCACTGTGCTCACTTTCTACTGTCATTTATCTGCTTGAAACCTCTGCTGGTGTTGGTTGTTTTCATTTCTAAAGTGTTTACAGGAAAACTATTTAATATTAAGACAGGATTCCTGTTCTGGGGCATCTTAAAGCATAGTCAAATAACCTACCTTGCTCATTTCTTTGATTTTTTTTTTTCTTCACTTAACTGATTCTTCTAGCGGCTTGCGCAACTGTCATCCAGTTCACGTATTTTGGCAGTGTTATTTTTCGTTCCTGCTGAGCATGTTTAGATTTCTCTCCTTGTGAATTTCTAGGCAACTTCTTCCCCAAAGAAGAACTTTCTAGAGCAGGAATCTCATGCTGAACTCTCCTTGGCACTGCCTAGTGAGCCAGTAAACAGAGGGGAGAGGGGAAAACAGGTTGCAGCAATGCAATGAAAGCAGTGAAAGGGAGATAAATTCAAATAATTCAGAAAATATACTCCCTCAGATTTCACCAGATTCTCTCTCTTTGTTTGGTAGCGTTAATTTTTCTTCCAGAAAAATGAAAACCCCTCCTCCAGTGGAGTGTCAGGCTGATTCACTACCACTGGCTTAAGTTGTTCAAGGCCTGAGAACGACCTCGCTGAGCAGAGCACTAAGAGCGCACTATGACATTAGTGGTGGTGGTCATGGACAACTTTTTCTTGTGAAGGGGCTGTATCATTTCCCCCCCGCAGTGGCACATGACTTGACACAGCTATTGAGAAACCATTTGGAGAGGCAGACATCTGCACGGCCCGTTAATTTTTGTCTCGTAGCATGGCAGGGTTGACCTTTCGGGTTTTGTCTGCAGCAGAGGTAGCTCCTCTACGAACCATTTGGCATTTCAAGCCTGTGGGAATTTGGAGAGGTGCCTAACAACCACAGAAGGAGTGTGAGTTGTTTTGCAAGCCATCAGCCACCTCTGCAACTAGCGTAAGCCTAATAGGGCCTTTCTCCGGTTCGCTTTCTGTGTGGTTGGCAGGAGTGAACAGGAATGGCTATTTTAGAAGGGACTTAGCAATGCTTTGCTTAATTTTGCTGCATCTGTAATTTTTTTTTGTAAAGAGCCCTTTGCCTGTCCATTTATACAATAATTTCTTTACCTTAGTGTCCTCAGAGCAAAGACATGTCTTTCACAGTCATAGCCTGAGACCAGATCTTCCAGAACCTGCTGTGTTTTGTGCTTTAGATGAAGCTGTGACAAAAGCAATTTATATGTCAAAGATGACAGGAAACAGAATAAAATACAGAGCTCTGAGACGCGGCAGGAGGCAAGAAAGGTTAAACGCTGGTGCCCTATAGCAGCTGTAGCGTAAGTTGACAACTGTGTCTGAATAAACAACTGCTGGATCAGTCCTGAGACACGGTTGCAGTGTCTCCTGTGGAGACTTGCACCGCAGTGCTCTGGGTGCTCCTGTTCCCGGACCACAATGCCAGGGCTGCTGATGTGACACTTGCTCCTTTGTACACCTTTCTGTTTTCTTTCAAATGGCTTCTATATAGAGAGAAATGACATCTGCTGGGAAGAAAGAGCAAGCAAGGTAGTAATATATTTTGCAGTTCTCTGATCAGGAGAATGTGCCTCTGGTCATATATTTGTGCATCAGATAGATAGAAAAAAATCTCTGCCCTGCTGACTGTTTAAAAAGCAAAAATGAACATGTGCAATATGTGTATCTAACCAGTGTGACTTGGGACTCGGCCACAAACGAGCTTGAGACCAACTACAAGCCAATGATGGCAAAACTTCACGAGTTCAGCAGTCTGTGTCAGTCCAGATATGTGCCTAAAGGTATGACAATGAGCAGGTCTCTTCTGAACCCGCATGTTTAGGCTACAAAACTTTTGGGATGAACTGTTTTCTTTCACTGTGCCTGAGACACTTGCTTGTAAATGCCTCAACAAATAGTACTGCAGCAGGAGACAACATGCATCAAATCCTGAGCTATACCGAGCCTTTTGAATCTGTGGCACCATGGTAATTCTTCACACAACTAGGGAGGGGAAAAGTGGAAAATTTAATTTGAAATAACTTAAGAAAGAAAAATATGTGCATAGGAACTATAAAGCTCATTTGCCATGTGCTATCTAAGCTTAAAAAGAAAGTGCTTATATATATAACATGTATTATAATAATGTAACAGGCTGTTCTCTAGCAGTTTCTCGGCATATCATTGCTCCTACTAGAAGGCTTTTTTTTATGTTTGGTTGGCTTTTTAAACAGGCTAGTCACAAGACTTTAAATCAGACTCAGAGCACAGTTGCAAGAATACACCTTTTTGCTGTTCTCAGCATACTCAATAGAAATAAAAATTTTTCACTTCATGTCAGAATAACTCTACTTCTGAGGATGTAAAGCCATCTATAGGTTCTACACTCTCTTAGAGTTAAAACACTGCCTTAAAGTATAAATTAAAGCAATGCAAAAATGTATCTTTTTATCTATGGCAACCTCTACAGCTTACTATGAAAGAGAGAAACACCAGATCATACCAAAGGACATATAGTAGCCCTCTCCCTGGTTCCCATTCCTTATTCTCTTCTGTTCTGATTTGTTAAAATATATGCGCTCCTTTTGATACTGAATGTTTCTGCAAGCTATTAAGCTATACAGCTGATATTGTCAGATGTTAGGTTGTTCTGTCACTGCCTATCCAGGGTCATAATATGTGGGGAGCCAAGGTTATGTATAGCAGTCTTATTCTTAGCCCGCACCACGTGAGGAATCACTTGTACTTGAAGGACTATTTTGACACAGTCCTGGTGCACTATGCTGTCAGTTTAGGGCACCTGGGCTTAGACAGAGACAAAAACATACCACTTTGTCTAGATCTAACCTAAAAAAAAATCATGTCTAACACCTTGACTGAAATGCAAAAGTGTATGAAGCATATCTGAAAATATGTTTATTAGAAATTATCTGAGCAAGTTGTTTGCTAGATTACAAAAAAAACCCTCAAACACAATACACAGTCTTGATGCAGCCGCAACTGCAGGTGCTAAAGCATGGTGCCAATATGCCTTAAATAATTAAAATTGCCACACCTTTAGCTATGAATATTTAAAATGTTCTTCATTTTGCATATATATAAACTGTGCTGTCTTTATAAGGAGGGTCCCCTGCTTGCACACACATTTTTCACTAATTTTTAGCCTGATAAAATTAGCTTTAATTCTGAGTCAGAGCTCCTTTTTTTCCTGTTTTATCTTGCTTGTACCAGTAATGTAGGGTCTGTTGATCAGATTAATTTCCCACCTGTTACTTTGCAATTCAGCTGCTTCTGAATTATACCATCAGCAACACCTGTGCATAAATTTACAGTGGTTTTAACTCCAAAAGAGACCATCAGAGTATCTGTAATATGTGGGTAACTAGATTGTTCAATTCAAATTCAGGCAGCTACAGGGATACGGCATGTCAGTGAAAGCTTTCCTCCTCAGGGAAAGAGACGTTCTGGGGGCAGAAAGGGTCTGCAGGGCCAGGAGCCCAGGATCACCAGTGCCCCCAGACTTGCCCTTCCGCAGGGTTTAGACACAGTTGCTGCAGGTATCGATTATAATTATTTTAGCTAAATAGCCCATTTGGAGAGCACAACTGTTTGTGTGAAAGTCCTTTTATCCTGTAACCAACTCGTTATTGATTTTATTTTGAAATGCTGAACAGTTCAAGCTCTTTAAATCGGTACAAGGCTTTTTCTTCATCCTTGATTCATTTTTATGACTCTATGCATTATTTCTGGTTCTTCAGTACATCTTTTCTAAAAATGTGGGCATCAAAAAAATTCCTAGGTTGACATCTTAATATCTTACATAGAAGTAAAAATCATTCTCTTACTTCCTTTTCCTCTACCTATTAATACAGCAAAAGACCACATTGGCTTTTTTTAGCTATAACATTGCAAAGGAATCTTTTATATTGTGAGGAGTTCCCCCAGCCACTCTGAATTCCTTTTTGTTTTACATGTGGCTTTACATTTAGTCATATTAAAATGTTTTTTGCTTGAATTAGTCCAGCTTACTAAACAAATCACATTGCCCTGTCTTCTCATGTCAGAAGAAATACTTCCAGAAGACTGCAAATGCTTGTGCCAGATCATCCCATCTTGTACCTGCTAAATCCTGGAATGACACAAGCACTTTTCTATTATTAGAGCCATTACTTCAAAGAGGTCCTATTGATTGGAATATATTAAACAAACTTGCAATGATACTTAGTTTTCTTTGCCTGATAGCACAGAAATAAAAATTACAAAATGCCTGGGTGTTTCTCAGCATTTTTGATACTATCATACCTCATTAGGTTATAAGTCACATGCAATATGCCTCAAAGGAGTAATGCGAACACTGTTTTTTCTGTGGGAAACTGAGACTATCCAGAACATGACAGAAAATGTAATTGCTAGGTGAAAGTTTACCAGGTAGCTCCTGATTTAAGTGTGGTTTTACACTTAACGAACCAGCTAGTATTTAAGATTTTATCCAGTATGTTTGTCATGCTATCATTCACCTCCATGAAAGCATTCTATTTCACTTGCGAAAGAATGTATTTCTCTCAAAAGCTTACGTTGTCTGAGCATCAAAAAAAAAAAAATCAATACCCATTTTAGTACAGTTACTCTCTGAGTTTTTCCTTCTATAGACTTCAGGAGCTTCATCACTGAAGAACACTGCTCCTTGTGGACAAATTTCAAATCCTTACTCTGCCTGACTTGTTTCTTTTTTTCAGTTTTCACTTAAGTTTTATTTTAAAGTCACATAATAAACCATTTTTTTTTCTTGTTTAAATGAGTTGGTTTTCTTTAGTTTTAGTTCTCTTTCATTTTTGATCAATTGTTTCACAAGTTCATTGGCCTTTTTGGGGAATAGGAGAGGAGGGGGGAGGTCTGTATGCTGCTTCCCTTGACCCCAAAGCTCTCTACTACAGAATTTATTATAGAGGCATAGCAGCTGTCGTCTTCCTCCAGAAAAGCATTATATGGAAGTGATGAAATATTGGTTTAAAAAAAAGAAAAAAAGAAAGAAAAGGCAGCTTCCTAAAAGACACTCATTCTACTTCCAAGGGATAACATTCCTCGTGATCTTTTTCTGATGAAGTCAGAAGGTCTCTTTGATAGATTATTTGAAGATAATTTGTGTATAGCCAGTTTACAGTCCCCTGCAGCTTTGTGATACAAAGCTGAAATGGCTCTGTCTCAAGAGACCACAGCCAATTATTCATCTTCCGTTGTGCCTTTCACTATTTTGAGGCCTTAATCAATAATATAAAACTGTATATTTACTTTCTGGTTTTCTGTGGCTCTGTTACACTGAGATTAAGCTAATGGTTTTAAATAAATTGAAGACTACTCRACCAAAAGCCATAAGCTTTGTTTTTAACATTTTGAAAAGTTAGTAAACATTTTATTTTTGATTTTAGCAGAAACTTTCTTCTGAATCAAAGCAAAATACTCCATCAGCATATGGGATTTCTATTCTGCCAGAAAAAAAAAAAAAAGCTGAAAACACAGTGTTCTCAGCTAAATATTGCACGTGAATATTGATCTGATACAGAAGCCTGTAAATAAAGCTATTTCTGCAAAAAATATGAGCACTAACTTGTGTGTCAAATAATCAGCTTCATAGAGAGTTTATCGATGCAATCTAGATGCCACAGCTGATGCTCAGTATGAGGTGTTTCACTGTGGCTGACACACTGAAGAAATTCAGAATGCTTGGAAAAAGGTCAGTAAGACCCTACTACCGCGTCTCCCCTTGAGAGATTAATGCATGGTTATCTGAATAAACCAGAACTTTGCTACCTACACAAAGGTGACCAAAAAGGGAGATTTTAGATGGATGAATGTGACTGTGAATGGTGTGTGAATTGTCAGAGGGTTAGCTTTAATACAACATATTACCTGAACCTCTCCCTTTTTCAGACTACCCTGAGCTGCTTTGCTGCTGGGACTTGCCTTGTGGCACACTATTCACATCGTGAAGTGGGAGCCTAATGGAGACTTCTTTCGCTTGCAGTCCAGCTGTACTTCCTAATCTTCTTTTTCTGTTTGTGTATTTTTCTTTGTATCTGACTAATGCAATTACATTTKGAATAAGTAAGTTGTCTCAAACTTACAGGTATGCTTATCCTTTCCTCCTCACGTAGGCCACGCAATCCTTCAGCAGCCGTTCCCTTTTCTGCTCCCTGCAGTGAAAAAAACAAACAAACATAAGCAACTTTAACACAATGGATGCCTTATTTCTCTGAAATGTCACCATGCCTATTCAACCCAGGGACGGGCCTCAAAATAAGAGGATTGCATCTGCTTTTTCTAAGTGGTCTAATAGGATCTGCACAGTTCCTCAGCAAGCAAAAAATCAGCGCTAACTGCCCTCAGAGCTAGCTGAGACACTGCTCCCAAACCCGCGAGGCCAGGCAGCATTTCTCGCCTTCCCTCTGGAGCCATGGACTATGCAGAGGCACAAAACCTTTCTAAACTGAATCTGCTGAAGAGAGGCATGCATTAAAAGAGTTGAAAAACTTTCTGTTTAAGCTACAGCGTAGCCAAAATAGGGTTTCTGAAGAAGAGTGAAAAAGGAAGATAAATCTATGGGTTACAGGGAAACTTTACCGTGAAGTTGAGTGCTTTGTTAAACATCAAGACCCACCTCATGTTTCCCCCCGATTCTGGCTTCCAAAATGTTTTTTTTCTTTCCTCTGTGTAAGTCAGTAGGACTCTTTAAACAAATTTTCTATTCTGGAATCAGCTTCAAGTATGCTTTCTCATATAGTAAAAGTCTGCTGCTTCATACATTTTCTTCTCCTTGGGTTTGAACTCCTGAACCAAAAATCCCATGTAAATCAAACTGAGGCCAAAGGAACAAAAGGGAAAAAAAAACCCTACTTCCAGAATTTCAAGTAGGTTAAAACTGAGAGAATAGAGACACTGATTGAACTGCGATACAGCTACTTTGCTCTGATCTAAAGTTTGTATCATTTAATCCTCCCCTAAAGGTAGAAATTCCTGTTTACTCATTAGCAAAAGATAAATGTGTTGGCAGCTCTAACAGATTTTCCAGGCAAATTGGCTTTTAAAAATGCACAAGTATTTGATAACAAACTAATTGCATACCAACAGAATCTGTCTCTTTGTTTGTATATACTGCTTTAGAATATGTAGATTGGACCAAGCCAGTATCTGTTCTT
The DNA here is from genome assembly GCF_003343035.1 of Apteryx rowi. NCBI lineage: Eukaryota > Metazoa > Chordata > Aves > Apterygiformes > Apterygidae > Apteryx > Apteryx rowi. The sequence goes on from NW_020447586.1 coordinate 145,694, forward strand.
TAACGCAAATTCACCTAAGACCTCGGAAGCAGTCTGCTGTATAGCCCTCCGACTAGCAAAGGGATCTTTTCAATGCTATTAGAGTGGCCCTAACACAGATGATAATTTTTTCTTCTTCACACCGAAGGTCACAAAGACAGACCAAAACTGCCCATACCTCAGCTTCCGCACACTGCATCCTATAGCACAAGTTTGCCGTACTAATTGACAAACCCCACTACAAAAACAATGATCTTCCTGCCCCTCTCCTCATTCCGTGTGAGTGCTGTGTGTGTTTTTCCAATGAAAGCTTTGCAATCTAAATGCTACGTTTTGGAAAACAATTCCAGCTCTAAGCAGTAGTCGTGTTTTTCAGCTAACTTTTCCTATGCACTATGAACCCACCCCATCACATACTCATGCTCAGATGCACTTAGGCAGCCTCCTAAATAATACGGTTCAAATACAGCACAGTTCCAACCGTGTATGAAAAGCAGGAAGGAAACAACCAAATCCTCAGTTAGGGCAAACTGTCACAGCCGCTCTCACCAATGGAGACTCTATCCCAGGATATCTAAAGTCCTCCTGTGCCTTGCAACAAGTAGAAAGACAACGTTTTCAAACCTCAGTACAGGGTTAGTCAGCCACACTCAGTATTTAGACTCCACATAAGGGACATGATTTTTCAGGTGATGAGCACCTATAAAATGCATGACAGATAGTGGGATCAATGGCACACATGGGGAGCTATTAAAATGCTTAATTGTATGTTTATATGCTGATGTGATATCAGCCACTGTGGGGGAAAAAAAAAAAATCAGTTGTATTGCTACCATTCTGCAACCATTGCATTCATTAAAAAAAAAAAAGAAAAAAAAAAAAAGAACATGCTGTTGAGAGTTAGCAAATGTGCAGGGCAGGTAAAATTAGTTTCCACATCTCAGAGGAACCCCCTAGCCTCTCTCAATGCACACATGTGCATTCGTAAGGGCAAACCAGATTCATATGATGAACTCTGCTTCTTCATTTTTCTTGATTTGAACGTAGCAAAGGAAGAGGCGCTGTCTGCTGAATTCTACCTCCTTCCCATTATTTAACTTCCTCACTGGAACCCCTTTCACAGTCAATAAACTAACTCACAGACCTCCCTCCCCCACCAAAAGACAGTCAAAAAAAAATCTTATTCCCATTATTATTTTCAAATCATCATTAGGCAAGATAGTCTGCAGTGAGAATAATTTTTGACATGTGGCAAAAAAATGTACAATAAAAGTACTAGGTTTTTAAACAACAAAAGATTAAAGCTCCACCTCCTACTGAAAAAAATCCCTCTTACTCAAAGCAAGTACTATTTGCAGCATCCTGGAAAGGTTAACATTTTTCTAGAAAGGTAAGAAAGTTAAAAGAAACCCAACTTATGTCAAGCTGCATGGGGTTTTTACTAGCTCTACATAAAGCCAAGCTAGGTCGTAGACTGTGCAGGAATATGCTAAATGGAAGTGTCAGTATGAGGGACTTAATTCCTGCCCTATTTTTAGCTCATACGCTTAACTTAATTGATGGGCTTTGCTATCCCAAAGCTTATCTTTTATTAGATAGTTGGTTGCTGTGGTGGAATTTTGTCTTCCAGTCATTCCTTTGTTACAGAAAGGATCTAACATATTGCTCTACAATGGATGGCATTTGAAAAGCAAAAGCTGAGCAGTGACAGCTTTTCCTATTATGCACAGGGGCGTCACAGAATCACAGAATCGCTGAGGTTGGAAGGGACCTCTGGAGATCATCTAGTCCAACCCCCCTGCTCAAGCAGGGTCACCTACAGCACGTTG